>NW_019384477.1:537088-547927 GCF_000671375.1 Centruroides sculpturatus
AAAAATTCTTAAATAGCTTTATTGAGGATCATAAATGTCACAATGCTACCAAATTTCAGTTCGATAGGTACAGCCAAATTTGAATGATGCCAATTCTATTGAATTTTCCATTTCCTCAATTTGACGTTCTATGCCGTTTCTATGGTAAAGGTGCTTCTCTGAGTTGTTGATTTGTGATAAGTGCGATTTCTCGGGTTATTTATTATTATTTCTGTAGCATATTTGTTTTTATTGTTAATATAAATATTAAATATTAAGTTTATCTTTAATATATATCAAATTATGAATGAGACAGAGAGCTTGTCAGCTTCTGCTGCTCGTGCAGCAGCTTCAGAAGTAATTACTGAGCTTAAGGAATACATTGCGGAAAACGCTAACTCAAAGTTTTCCACTGTAAGACATACCGAATATATTCTGGATTGTGTTACTAGGGTCATTAATATTTATGAACAAAGCATTGTTCTTAATATGTTAAAAGAAATCTCAGGGAAAATACATACAATGAATGATCATAATTTGAAAAATGACAGTATACTTGTTAAACAGGATGAGGTACAGTACTTAAACGCCTAACTGCTCTTGACACTAACAAAAGTACTGTTAGTAATACTACCAAGCTGTATAGTACTGCACTTAAGGCCAGGGGTTCCTCTACTAAGCAAAAACATGTGCACACAACAAAAAATGTTCTTATGATCTATAATGCTAGTGACAATGGTAATAGTGATGACGTATGTAAAATTATTAAGGAACGAGTTAATCCATCGAGGATAAAGATTGGTGTTGGCAGAGTTCGTAGGATTGGAAATGGGGGTATTGCTGTCGAGCTCGAGAAAAGTGAGGACATTAATGTTCTTGATAATTATGTTAAGGAACATATACCTGAGGTTAATACTAAACGGCGTAAAAAACGGAGACCTCATTTGATGATTTTTTCTATTCCTAAACATGATACTAAAGAAGAATTGCTCCGAAATATTTATTACCAAAATGAATCTTTCCACTCTTTATATTCGGAAGAGGATTTTAAACAGGATTTTCGCCTTAAATTTTCTACTGGAAAGCGGGGAGGCGACTACCAAAATTGGGTCATTGAAGTTTCTCCATCCATGCGTGCACAGGTATTAAGATTAGATAAATTAAATATTGGATGGTCGCGCTGCAGGGCCATGGATTTTTGCCCGGTCCTGCAGTGTTTTAAATGCTGCCGCTTTGGGCATAGCACAAGGGAATGTTCAGAGGAATATAACATTTGCAGCCAGTGTTCTGGGAATCACGCATTTAAGGATTGTCCTAAACTTGGAGAGCCTCCTACATGTATCAACTGCCGGCACAACCACTTTGAGGAACATAGGCACAATGCTAGAGATCCTGTTTGTAAAGTGTTTCAACGTATAAAAGCTAACCTGATAAATAGGACTGACTATGGGTCAGAATTATAAAAATAGTATTACTGTTTTGCAAGTTAATTTACACGGGAGCATTGCTGCCAGTTCTCTCTTAGCGAGTGAAATACACAACTATGACTTAGTGTTGGTTCAAGAACCGTATTGTTTACGTAATCAACCTGCCTCTATTCCAGCTTACTGCTCTATAGTTAAAGGTACTAACAATAATCCTTGGGCTGTGACTATCGTTCCACATCGCCACATTCCTATTTTGCACTTAGCCTCTTTTAGTACGGATTATATGGTTTGTATTGAGACTTATATTGGCGATATTAAATACATTATTATTAATATTTACTGTCCCAGGCCACAGAACATAAGTATTATACTTTCTGGTCTACAGCGGGTAATTGAATCTTATCCTTCTTGTAATATCATTATTGCTGGAGATATTAATTCTCACTCCCCGGCTTGGGGTGGTGATATGATCGATGATAGAGGCGAAGCCTTTGAGGAGTTTCTAGCTTTAAATAACTTACTTATTTTAAACGATCCTCATTCTCCCCCTACTTTTAATAATGATCGATATTTTTCCTGGGTTGATGTTACTACATGTTCCAGCTGTTGCTTCACCTCTATAGCTGACTGGCGTGTTTTGAACAAGCACAACTTCTCTGATCATGCGTACATCACTTTTAAAATCAATGGCAGTGCTTCTTCCCTACCCCTGGCAAATAGAGCGCGGTTTAATCTTTCACGCGCTAATTGGTCTGAGATCTCCGAATATCTTCACTCTGTGATTGATCTCTCTGTATGTAACACTAAAGAAGATGCCAAATGTGCTATTGATCACTGTATTTACCATATTAATCTAGCTTGTGATACTTATATTCCCAAAACCATTCCAAAGCGTCGACGGGTTCCTTGGTGGAACGGTGAGCTCACCACGCTTCGTAAAATGAATATCCACTTACGCCGTAAATACAAACGCTGCCGTAACCCATTGGTAAGAGAAAGGCGTCGTGACGAGTATTTACGACATCAACGGATCTACAAAGATCGTATGCTTAATATCAAATTACAGTCCTGGAGAGACTTTTGCTCTCGTGCGTCAGATAATCCCTGGGGTTATATTACAAAAATGTGCACTGGGAAATTAAAAAAGAATTCTATCCTTACGACTTTCAATACTGGAACTGCCATCACTACTACCCTATTTGACACTGTTGAAACTCTGTTGGATACATTCTGTGTTGATGACTCTGTTGATGATGATTCTGACTGGCATAAGACTTTGCGTGCTGATTGGTCTCTTCCGTTCATTTCTGAGGATTCTCCTCCCTTCACCTATAGCGAGGTGGATTCAGCCTTTCATGAATTAAAGAAGGGTAGGGCACCTGGTATTGATGGTCTAACGGTTGACATCGCAAAGATGTTATGGAATGTCATACCTACACATCTCTTTCAGCTTTATAACATGTGCCTGCAATTTGGTATTTTTCCAGAGTCGTGGAAGATTGCACATATTGTTCCCATACCTAAATCATCTTTTACTGATGATGTCAGACCTATCTCCTTATTGCCAATACTAAGTAAAATCTTGGAAAGACTGTTAACTAACCGCCTCTCTTGGCACCTAGAATCCTTAGGTAAACTCAATAACTTTCAATACGGCTTTAGGCATCAGAAGTCTACCACTGATGCGATTGAAATGGTTGTTGGAAAAATTTGGAGCCTATTAGAAAACAACAAATATGTTTTAGGCCTGAGTCTTGACATTAGTAAAGCGTTCGACTCTGCTTGGTGGCCATTGGTCCTTCATCAACTTAGGACCTTACAATGCCCCAGCAACATATACCAACTTATTAAAGACTATCTCGAAAACAGAATTGCAACTTTTTCTGTGGGCCATCTTTCTTTCCAACGTAAAGTCTTGAGAGGGTGCCCACAAGGCTCCGTTTGCGGACCTTTACTTTGGATTTTACTTTTTGATAGATTTCTTTGCCAGGACTTTGGGCAGGATGCCATGATTGCCTATGCGGATGATGTTTTCGTTCTTTTTGGTGGGCAGTCACGTGCTGATTTGGAATACAAAGGGAATCGTGCATTGAACATGATATATGAATGGGGCATAACGAATAAACTCTGCTTTAATGCGAATAAAAGTAAAGGTATTGTCTTTAATAAGCCAAGACAACGAAACTTATATGCACGTGTTCCAACTCTTAGGATGAACGGTAAAAGTCTAAAGGTGGTGAAAGAACTTAAATATCTTGGCATATTATTAGACCATCGGCTGTCCTGGAATAACCATATTCATTATATTACGAAACACACAGGGCATATTATGCACGCTTTTGCCAAGGTTGCCAGGTCATCTTGGGGCCTTAGTGGTCTGGCTATGGGAATGATATATGATAGCATTTTTCTACCCGTTCTCACTTATGGCTGTGGCATTTGGGGCTCTGCCGCAGTTAAGGTACATCAAAAACGCAAATTGATCTCGGCACAACGTAGAGCTTTGTTGATGATAACCAAAGCATACAGAACTACGGCTAATGCTAGTTTGCAAGTGCTTGCTCGCAAGCCGCCTATTGATAAATATATTAACTACTTACAAAAAATTTGGAAAGTCAAATGTGGTAATCATCTTACCTCTATGTCAAACTCCTTCACTGAGGAAAGCTGGGAGAAAAATATTCCTTATAAAGACACTTTTAGCCCCTACACTAACATCAGATTTATCGAAGCTTCTTCTACTAGTTGTGCCATTAAAATTTTTACCGATGGTTCGAAGTGTGACTGTCATGTTGGTGCCAGTTTCGTTGCTTTTCGCAACAATATTGAAATTTACTATAATGTTTTTAAACTTGGTCCACTTTGTAGCATTTTTCAAGCAGAGTTATATGCTATTTTACAGGCAATCGAGTGGTGTGAACGGGCTCTCAATAATGCCAAAATTGCAATCATTACCGATTCACTATCTTCTCTCTCTACGATTCGGAGGAAGTCTGTTCATCCTCTGGTCTTTAGTATTCAAAGACTGTTGATTGAGTCTGATAATGAGTATTATTTTAATTGGACGAGATCACATTGTAATGACTACGGCAATGATCGGGCGGATCAACTTGCTAAAATGGCGGCGGCTGACCAGAACATCTCTATCAGTTACAATATGATTTCAACAAAAATGCTGAAAGAGGTTCTTTGGAACGATTTGCTTGTGGAGTGGCAGCATAGTTGGGATGCCAACACCTCAGTTACGAAACAGTTTTTTCCTGATATATTGAAATTTTTGAAGAACACTTGGATTGAAGTTACTCATCATTCTATACAATTTTACACCGGTCATGGCCGTTTTAATTCATATCTTGCTCGCTTTACCTTGCGTAATAACAGTCTATGTCCTGTTTGCAACACCATTGACAGTAGTTTCCATTATATCTTTGATTGCCCCATAACTGAGATTGAAAGACATCAGTTACGCACTCTTCTAACCAGTAAAAATTGTTCTTGGCCGTGTGATGCTCAAGACCTTACTTCGGATAAGGAAACTTACAATTTACTTGTTCAGATATTTGAAAAGTATTTTCGAGTTACAACAATTTCTTAATGTCCTTTTCTAGAAAATTCACACGTTGTTAATAGTATACACTTGGTAAGGCTTAATTTGATTCCTCGTTCGTATCCTTTGCTGCTTTTCCCATTCTTGTTTAAATCTTCTGGTGTTGGAGGTGATCTCCTCAATTAAACTTAGGGATCTTGTGGTTTGTTTAAAATTCGACTGCAGCGGATTGTAAATTATGATAGTTTCCTGGCTATTCACTTTTGGTCTTGCACCTTGTGGTCATAATTGCACATCAACAGAACAAATGTCACTTAAGAAGAAATTCTTTTTCACTTTCTTCTGGACTTTACTGTGACTAGTGGGAATGTATACTACTAATTGGACTGCACACTGTGTTAACGCCGTACCACTTTAAGCATATTGGTGGTTATTGTGTTTGCTGGACTTTAGTTGGTGCAGTAGTATACTTGGCATCTTTGTGTACATTTTCTTGTGGCTGACACTCTGGGTAATCCTGTAGGTTCTACTGGTGGAGATATACTTGACGCACTGTCACTGTTTCTCTGTGGTAATACCTGGTGGAACTATTTTTGTCATGCTACAACAGTTCGTGTTTGAACTTAATACACGTTATTACATTTATTGTAATTGATTGAGTTTACTGAAACTGGAAGGAGCTTACATTTTTCTACTGGACTGTTTTCTGCATCAACTCTACATCAATCCATGCTTTGTGGTGTACTTGTGTATTATATTATGTGTTCTATTCTTGTGCACCATTATCATATGATCGTCTAGTGGTTTCCTTGCTATTGAAATAACTGTGGTGTGGACGAAGTTTCTTCAACTTCCAATGAATATAAATGATGCAGCGTGAAGACAATCCTTCAACTTCTGGTGGCTCTTACTATGTCGGAATATTACGCACAGATGCTTGGCGGAGTTCAGTGGTGTTGAGAACATTGTTCAACTTCCATTGCTCAACTACTAGCGGATTTTCTTGTGGCCGAAACATAAGTACTTTGGTGCAAATGATTATTACTTCTTTACACTATACTGTCTTATTATTATTTATTATAGTTTGTATATACACTCATTTCTATATAATATGTATCATCTATGATATCTTTGCACTTCTGCTGTTCGCTTCTTTTATAATTTGTTAACTTGCGCTTAATTGTTGCGATTCTAATTTTATTTTATCTTCGTTACTTTTAATTGTTACTGTATATTTTACACTATCTTATTTTTTCATAAAATTTTACTTGTATAAATATATATTACGCCTGTATAATATCCTTGTTGCCCCCCATCATTGTACAATTTTACTCTTAATGTTTATTAATATGCTGTGTTCATTGTCATAATTAGTTAGTGTTTTTAAATCCTAATAATGCTCAGCGAAACCAGGAAATGTAACTTATGTTATTTTAATAAAATGAAATGAAATGAATGAATGAATGAACTTGTACTGTGCTGTTATCTGACTGTATATTTCAAAGGTAAAGAAACCTTATGTTTTGTTTACGTCATGTCTGGTTTCCTTCAAGAACCTCGTAACGTGATGTTACATCCGACAGGATACTTAATGATATAAGTTACGGAAATTTAGATACGACGAAGAGGGGTTCGAATAAGCTTGACCATAACGTTGGGTGAACTTATGGCTGAGATTGATAAAACTGTGGTAGATCTTTTGTGGGGTCGTCTCGTCTAGAATAACGACAAACTGGTATTGCTAGATCCACTGGTAGTGGGAGAGATTGCCCAGAATGAGGACGATTATATTTGGTAGTCGGCAACGAAATGAGCTCACTTCCTTGCCGACTACCAAAAAAGATATATGGCGATGAAAACAAGGTGAAGGTGCTAACCGAGGACGTAGACATTGGCATACATTGGCGCGCGGCTGCCGGTCGTGGCAATTTCTGTATGTCATGTCTATCCATAGCTTTTGGGGGAAGCATTGTACGTAAAATTCAAAGGCAAAATATTCAATCAACTACAATTCTATATTTATATTATAGACTGTTAAAGCTACAATTATTCATCTTTTACGTGTATTTATTTAAAAAGTACTTGCGATGTACTGTATTGTACACTACACTAATTTGTAACTTTTATTTGATTTCTGTGATAATACTTTCTAGTTATTAAATTTAAATTTCAATTTACATAAAACGTGATCCAGAAATATTTCGATCTTATAATATGCCTACTGCATTTTACTCTCATAGAATTACATATCCCCTTCCTCTGGCCCGTTTAATACTTATTTGTAAGGGTTATTCGTAGACCATAGTTCTTTAGGACTTTTTCTTGGGGTTCAACCTGTGGGAGGAGATCATCATTCACTCATTCAAAGCTAGAATTTTGTCGGTTTTAAGATTAAAAAGAAAAAAAAAACTATGATATCTAAAGTCGTTAATTACTGGATAGTGTAGAGTAAATTAGTACAAATTACTGTGTAACTTTTATACTTGTAATTTAAGAAAATAAACGAATTGTATTTTATAACACAGTTTAGCTTGTTTTATTAATTCTAAAATATGTCCATTTTATAAATAATTATTTGTTAACGTGCGTACAATGCAACATCAAAATCAAAACAAAAAAGTAAGCTATTAATTATGTTTCTGTTTTCTCGACGCTTCACACTCTGCTTGGAAGCGTGTGTGGTAAAATATACTTTGTTCTGCTCCACTTTATATAAATTACTAACTTGAACTTGAGACATTCTATTGAAAATGAAGAATTTGGAGATAAGTAATTTAATGAAATCATTATCACCAATTAAAAAACTCACTGTCAGATTAAAATTTCAAAATTTTGTTCTTGACCAGTTAAAAGATATTGAATTACATATAAATGAACAAAGCAAGATAAATTTATACAATACAGGTATACCTCGCCTTACGTCGTTAATTGGTTCCAGGAGAACGACTTAAGTCGAAAAACGACGTAAGTCGAATTTACTTGTCTCCAAATCTACTTGTCACTAGGCTAAACCATAAATTGCCAATCCGGTTCTGTATTTTATTTAGTAATGCATTTTTAATAATGTATGGTTAANTTGACAAACTTGCCCCGCATGCCGAAGTTGCCCCGATCTCCCCTATATAACAAAATTTCATGAATTGAAACTTTATACGTAGTAGTAACTGTGTTATTTATAGTGTAAATAGCAATTATTGAAATGCTAAGTTTTATTAATTTTAATATACGAATTTTGGTAGACATCCTTTCATAAAATATATTTTGAAATTAATATTGAGTCGTATTTGTTGTCAATTATATCTAAATACTTTAGTGTTTGTATTACATCATTATTATATAACAAAATTTCATGAATTAAAACTTTATACGTAGTAGTAACTGTGTTATTTATAGTGTAAATAGCAATTATTAAAATGCTAAGTTTTATTAATTTTAATACACGAATTTTGGTAGACATCCTTTCATAAAATATATTTTGAAATGAATTTTATTAGTTTCTTGCAGTAAATCGAACTTTTAAAAAATGTTGCTAGTAAGTAAATTATTCTTTGATATTTCAATNTAGACATCCTTTCATAAAATATATTTTGAAATGAATTTTATTAGTTTCTTGCAGTAAATCGAACTTTTAAAAAATGTTGC
The DNA here is from genome assembly GCF_000671375.1 of Centruroides sculpturatus. Taxonomy (NCBI): domain Eukaryota; kingdom Metazoa; phylum Arthropoda; class Arachnida; order Scorpiones; family Buthidae; genus Centruroides; species Centruroides sculpturatus. Next base: position 545,684 of record NW_019384477.1, read on the forward strand.
TAGTAAGTAAATTATTCTTTGATATTTCAATAAATTAGAAACTGGAGATATATTTATTCGCGGTTTATTATTTTTCTTTACTTTATTGTGCGTTTAAATTTCCTTAGCTTCTTAGACAATGTTTTTAGCTGTCGCAGTGAAATTCTAGAGTCATCAAACACAAGCACTATTCAATAATTAATTATTGTCGATTAGAGAATTAAAATAATAATATATGAAATTTATACACAATGTTAGTTGAACATATCCCGAGTATTTCTCGTACATTTTAGCTCCAAAAGAAAATACGATATAATAATTGATACATCAAGAAATTACTACTCGAGATGTCATCGAAATATCGCAGGAAATCATTTCTCAAGCATCCACTGATTCAAGACATATATTCCATTATCAACTTTTAAGGAATGATAAGTTGCAATCCCTTTATACCCTTTGTATTTTCAAATATAAGCAAGATAATATTGATCTTGCCATTGCCATCGGCCTAGTATAAAATCTTNATTATCTGTTTATTTTATTCTAATTAATCAATTAATTAATGAAGAAAATAGTCTTGTAGAATTTTCCCAAATGATATAAGTAAAAAGTCAAAGTTAAACAACATTCATCATTGGAAAACATTGATAGTTACTACTGTAGATGTCACTGGGGATTTTCAAACGTTAGAGCATTGGAAACTTTCATTTAGAAACATGGTTGGCGACACCAATGCCATGTGGCTGAAAAATTCATCTCACGAAACACATCTATGCCATAAACAGCATAGAAAAATAATTGAATCGATACTTTTTTTACCTTTTTTTTATCACGCTTCTATAATTTCCGAAGATTTTAATGCATATTTTACTTTAAAATGTATTAAAATTGATCGTCCTCTTGTAAACAATGTAAATTCTAGCTTATTTTTTAATTTTAATAACGCTAAATTCTTCACTTTTATGCAGGAAAAAAAGGCATTAAAACTTTTTCCTGTTGCTAAAAAAGTTGTTCAAAATTTTAAAAATAATCACTAACCTCTTTCTTTGTTGGATAAAACAGAAGTTAGTGATTATTCTTAAATTCAAATTAGAGTTCAATTTAATGTTGCAATATGAAAAGTCAGTATGAATTTTGNCCCATTTTTCATTTTAATTAATGAGAATAACATTAATATATTACGCATATGATTCAACTTTATATTTTCAAGTTGAGAAAATTTCTTCCAAACTTTTCTTATAGTGTTTAATTATTTTTTAAAGTACATTTAACTTTAAATCAGGAATGTCTACTGAAAAGTGTAATAGTTTTATGTCCGAAATAAAATGTGATTTGGAATAATAGAAAGATATTATTCTGTATATTTACACACGTGTTCATTAATCTAATGTAGAAGAAAATTGAACTTTGGAAATAAATCTTGCATCTTTTTTGTACAAGAAATAATATGAAAGCAGAAAATTTGACGAATAGGCCTAAATATGTAATTTTTGTTCCAATTGATTCTAATTTCTAAAAAAGTTTTTATTTTATATAACATTCAACACAGTATTAATTAAATTTATTTACTTCATTATGATTTACGGCAATTATTAGCATTAATTGTAATTTTCTCTGTTTTCTATTACGAAATTTTACAAAGACAATCAAATAATTCTGGATTGAGTATGCGACACAACTTATATTTGCTCCTTTTTGTTAATCCAAGTCTTAAATTTAAATGAAATTCATTCAAAATGATTAAATCATTTAAATTTCTTTGTGTTTCTTGTTTTTATGAATTTATTATTGTAAGATTATTGTACTTTTTTGTGAATTTCATATTACATAAATATATTGTAATAANTACAGAATATTGTATACATAATAGGTTTCATTAATGCTTAACAATATTACAATATACAATGCATTAAATACATTCACGGTGTATAAAGATAGAATTAGGGTTTCTCATTTCCCGGTCTTTTGCTTGTCCCGGGGTCCCGGGATAAAAGTGAACTGTTTCCCGGGATCCCGGGAAATCCCGGGATAGAATTAATTATTTTTAAAGTGTACAAAATATCTTGAAATCAAATGATATAATTATTTTCCATTTTTTAAAGTAATTTTAAAGTTTTGTAACCTCCAAAATCATATTAATAATGCTGTGTTAGGTCTATAGGCCTATAATAAAAATTACCTTTAAATAACGTAGAAATTTTCACAAATAGAAAAAAATTAATTAAAGTTTGCTGGAAACTGCATACAACAACAACAAAAAAAAAG
>NW_019384477.1:555941-597178 GCF_000671375.1 Centruroides sculpturatus
CTCATCGAAAACTGCGCGAACGAACATAAACAGTGGCGTAATCGTCCGTTATCGACCGACTCCAGACCGATTTTGAATTTGTAAACTGTCATTGCAATGGACAGTTGACATTGTGCTCTGGAGGAAACAATTTGTATCACTCTTGCTACTGATATAATTTGTAATCTGGAATTTTTTGCATACCTTTTTAATACGTATTTAATTGCGGCTCGCAAAAAATTTCAAATTTTGAAAAATGGCTCGGACTATCAAGGAGCTTGGCCACCCTGGATATATATACACAAGTTAATTAATAATTTTATTAATATGGCGTTTTGAAAATAAAACGTTTTTAAAACTTATTCTATGAAGATTCTTTTTATTTACTGTTTATCTAGTTAGTGATATCACTACCTTTGAAGTGAAATAATTGCAACACTATTTGCAATAACAGTCTTGTTATAACATTTTTTAAAACAACTTTACTAGAAAAACGGTTGTGAAACTGCCAATTGAAAGAAAATCAGCAATTCTTGTGTCACATTAAGTACAGTACCTTCAATTTGATAACTTTTTCTAGGGCTCAAGTGACACTCACGAAAACGAGACCAAAGTCAAAGAAATTAATTAAATTAAGAGAAATTCAGTACTTTACCTTAGCGTAACAAAAAGCCTCTCTTCAAGTGATATAGGTTTCTGAAAAATTCGTAGTAGTCTTCACAATGTAGGGACGAATACTTTGTATGACGTAATCGAAAGTTGCAGGTAGCATTCTGCAATATTCAAAAAACTTCGCTGGATCGTCTTTTATTTCACGATACAAATGATGAAATTCGCCGAACTCGCGGCGTTTCTTATAAATATCGCGTGTCTTTTGACTACAAGACATTTCGGAAACAATAAAAAAATGTAGAAGAGTTTTGTAGAAAACTGTTTTCCATGGCAATCATTCGCCATCTAAACAACACGCCCCTATGCTGGACAGAGGTCGCTCGCGAGTTGGAAGCGCGTACAAAGATTCCGCCGTGGTCGCTGGAAGCGGAAGCCACGTAGGACGTAGCCTAAGTTGGAACGCGTCCGGTCGCTAGACGCTTGTTATCAGTGGTGCCAAACTACTGCTTTCTAACCAAATCGGGCCCGCGATCATAATTGACAACTGATAGAAACAGGCTTACTTTCTGTACATGTGAAATATTCAAAATATTTGTGGTCCACTTACCTATGACTTTGGCCTACCAGTCGAAAAGTTTGGGCGTCATTGGTCTATATTATTTATTTTTCTCTTTTTATTGAAGATAATACGGTAATGCTAGTTATGTGTAATTCGTTGAGTTTTTTTATGTAATTACAGAAGCATGTGTGGTACGGTCGAATCATCATTGGATGCATGTGTATTGGATGCATGTGTGGTACGGTCGAATCACCATTAGATGCATATCAGGTGATTGTAGTCGGTGCTTTTTTGTCAAAATTACATGAGAAAATTTTTGGTGTTACCTGTTTTTCGTTTAATAATTTTAGGAAAGTAATCTCTGATACTGATTCATTTTTCAAGTCATTTATTTTTATTAAAAAGGTTAAATTGTTTATTTCATAATGTTGGCTTTATAATAATGTGGTTTTTTTCTTGTTTATTTTTAGGTTTATAGTGAAAATTGTTAGTAATTTTATGTTATTTATACCCTAATTATTAATCCAAAGCTAACCGCTGGTTAAATAAATTGTAAACCACGTTATTTAACCAGCGGTTATCTTTGGATATTTGGGAGACTATCCGATTTGTGAATAAGAGACTAAACTGATTTTTTTTTCATTTTCTAGGTAAGATTTAGCCTAGTTTTCCAGTAATTATTTATTTTATTGTATTCGGATAGTTCTCCCACTTTTAGGTTTAGGTTTAGAATGAATTTACTTTTGAATCTGCCATTGTGTTTTAGTTATAAGTTGTGTATATATTTGTTTTGTATTAACGAATATGTTGTATGATCTTGTATGATTTTTATATGTTTTCTCTCCGCATCATGGTTGTCCAGTATAATTGAATAAATAAATACAGATAATACGGTAGAATCTCGCTAATCCAAACTCCGGTAGTCAGGATAAACCTATTAGGTTAAATAAATTAAAATGTTGGGATATAACGTAAACATTCAATTTTACGTGAAGATTAATTTGAACATAGTAGTTATTTATTATTTTAAATCACATTTATTCTGAATAATACATGATATAAAAATAAATTTTACATCTATAGATATCACATTTTATTTATTTATATTAAGTTCCAGTCGTTCATTATTATGAACATAAACATTAGTGACCATAACCCTCTTCCTTCAAACGAAGGATCCCTATTTAAAAAATATATATATATACACAGACTTCTGTAATTCGTGGGATCATAGATTTGGATCGGATCCGAACCAGAAGCTTGTTAACAAACATATATAGAACTTATATTCGTCATAATGTGTAAATTTGTATATTACTTAATGCTTCTTTTACTTAGAAGGTTAACCAAAAGTCAGTTAACCGTGTTTTATTTTAGTGCTTTCCAGCTATCTTGTGAAAATTAGGCTAATACTAAACTGCCTTTAAGATAATGTGTTTTTCCCCATAATTGATGAAGTTTGTACTAAAAATAAGTTTTTAAGTAATAAAATATCTAAATAAGAAAACAATTTATTTTTTACCAAGGTTAACTAACTTTTGGATTAGCCTTTACTTCAATCCTTTTTTTAAACGAGAGATTTTTATTAAAGGCAAAAACAAAAGTATCTGTATATCGTATCTCAATTGACAGATCAGAAATATCTTAACAAACATATAACTAAGAGTTTATGTTATAGCCTATATAAACTCATATATTATTGATAAAAATTCTTTTACATTTAGAGTAGTCCAAAAATCAATTAACCGTGATTTTTTCTTTATTTTTGTTGCGTTCTACCTACACTGATGAACATAAATCATAAACTGAAGGACTGGAGGTTCTCTTATAAAATCGGTAGAAACGTCAAAAAAATTCCAGCAACAAGCTGCGTAACTTTCCAGGCAAAATTTAAAACTGGAAAAAATTATCATAACAGATGATGCCACAGGGAGCCATCTCTTATGATATTTTATTTAAAAAGTTTTTTATATATTTAATTACTGTATTATAAAATATAAAAAAGCTTAATTTTGAGGGTCGGAATGAGTTTCATAAAAAATTGTAAATGCTAATAACAAGTAAAATCGTCATCAAGACTGACCCTACTCGAGATATGACACACAACCCCTGTATATTCCTACCCCTTCGACCATTAACCACCAANAATTAAATTGATAACGTTATAAATCATATCGTCGTCATCATGATAATTAATATTTTATCATTAACAACTAACATAAAATTAATGCTCATGTTCAATTAAATGATGTTTATGGTAATCAGTAGCCAACATTCTCACTCATTACGTGACTTCTATTTTAATTTTACTTTAAAAAAAAGATAATTATGAATTAAGAATCATTTATACCTTTTTTATTTGAATTCTTATCTGCCTACACGCGCGTTGATCGCTTACGTTCGCGTCGCGCCAATATATACAAAACACCTAATTTTATCTAATTTAATTTGATTTATTCCTCGAATATTTACGTATTTAACTAAAATGTAATCATTACTTATGTAAAAATAAATTTTTTTAACGTTTAAACTTCATAAAAACGCCAAGTTAACACGAACAGACAGACCGCCAGACAGGCAAGTCATCTACAAAATCATGCTTCTCACAGCAATAACAATGTAAAATTGTGCCTTATAGGCATATATATATATTAATAAATAAATAACCAATTAAAAGAGCCGTTATAAACTTATTCGTAAATTTTAATGGATCATTTTGATTACAAAAGTATAGTTTTGTGAATAAAATACGGAAGAAAATGATTTAAATTAATATTTATTTTTATCTGTATGTCGTTTCCCTAGTTTTAACTTCGATGTTTCGCCTTTTTTTTCTCTCTCTCTTTCGTCGGGAAATGCTAGCAAATAAAGATTTTACAAGCAGATTAAACGTTGGAAACTTTCTTCTATAAAAAATTGCGGATGCTGCGAGAAGGCTCTTATAACTGTTAGATCGAACAAATATTTGTCGTCAGAGCTATTGAATAAGTTGAAGTGTTTTGGAAAGAGCTTTAAGAATGGAAAGAATTATATCTCGGGACACTCTTGTAAGGGACCTACTACAGAATCCGTCCTTATACTTTTGGTTTCCATGGCAACGGGTCAGTGACCGTCAACATTGATTCCCTTCTTTTCGGCTCCCCCGTTCCGATTGGGTCACGTGATTCACGTAGCCGGTAAGGACCCATGCCAGCTGGGATTTTTTTCTCATATCTTTTGACTGATGCAGTATTAATATTTTAAGAGCTTTTTTCCCTTTTTTTTCCTCTGAGGCTTTTAACTCAAAATAATAACGTTCCGAGAGGAACATGTTTCATTGCTTCGAAAGTATGTATGTAATTTCACTCGAGTTATGTTATAAAACTTCTTCTTCCTTTTTTTTTCTTACTATTGTAAATCAAGATTTTTCTTTATTAGTCGGAAGAATGAATGGTTTTTTTTTATTGAAACAGTGGATTCTTACGTTTCAAACGTATCGTCTTTGCAAATTTATATTTAGCTTTTGGCCTCTTTGTGTGTAGAGAAAGGTAAAGATAGCGGAGAAGGAAACTGTAATTGCGTGAGAAACTAGCTAATTAGCACTGGAATAATGGGGCGATGACGTGTTCCGAAGCACGAAAGCACTATATGTGAATACTTATATAGTTTTTTCCCATGTTTTTATGAGCAAAAGTACTTCTTAACATTAAAATTAGTAAAAATATAAGCGTATTTTAATAATAAGTTCGTATTTACTGTAAGTAATTAGTATAATTTTTTACACAAAATCGAATTAACTTAGATCACAGAGTCACATTTCGTATTAAAAAAGCGTAAAATGTATTCGAAAATGGTCAAAAATAATTGATAGTAGTGTTTTCTTACGTCAGAATGGAGTTTATTTCAAAGTGAATTCGTATCAATCAAAACTATTCTTGATATTTTTTTGGTATAAATCTATTTATATATCGCGACTCCTTCATAGTTAAAAATAGTAGTAATTTATTATCCACATGGAGATGACTTATTGTTATCGATGACGAAAATCACGCTATCCCGTGAATTTTATTGAGAATATTTTATAGAAGGAATCATTGATCCGCATCCCGGATTTATCTATGATTAATAGGATAAAACGTAATTAAGTGAGCTATATCAAAGCAAACAGTAAGATTCGTTCTCGATAAATCAAACAGAGAAAAGTTAATAACGATCCAAATATGATAATTATCCCGTCAGAGTATATGATTTATATAAATCAGCTGCAATACTTTCTCTATATGATTTATTTATAGATAGGTTTGTAAGATAAGCGTTACTCGAGACATTTAACTATTAAAACGTGTAATTCATTGAAGTATGTAAATCATCTTTGGTCTGGTTCGGTATTAAACAACTTATAAAAATACATTACTGTGCATCAATGCAGTAACTCAAATATTGACCGATAGAAGTGTATGAGTCATCGTCGTTTGAATCATTAGAAAAACACCGTGTCAATCAAAATGGAGCTTTTCCTTCCGGTTATTTTCCATTTTAATCCAGGAAAAATGTTTAAAGAAACTTTTTACTTAATTATGTATTGTGCTAACTTCAAAATTTATTAAGTTTTATCGTATATTTTTCTTTGTGGAGTGAAAACAAAGTCAAACATAATTATTAGAAAATAATGTTATAAGGAAGTTCATTGATGCAAAGTATAGTCATTTATACTCATAGATACATATTTTGTAGGCCAATTAATAGTTACGGGTTACCGAATTTGTGTTTAGTAGACGTAACAAAGACCTGTTACGGGATTTGTCTTTCGCTTTTATCTTGGATTCGTCCAACCCCAAAGGGGACGAGCAACATCGATTGGAGAACTTAAAAAGCATTGTGTTTGACCACATTTCTGTTGCTCTCTGTACCAAACTGAATTTTATTTTTTGAAATGACAGTTTCTCTTTTAAAAAAAAATACAAGGAAATTGCACCAGACAATGCTATAATATATTAAACAACGACAAGAATAATGCTAATGATAAAACAATACACACTGTATTTCTTCAGCTTTAATTACATATTCTAACGTACATCATCCCCATATTTTTTAAATTTCCACCGAGAAAAACTCTTGTACAGAAAGATAGATAGACATAGGAGAGAATTTAGATGCCGATCTTGCATTTTTACCGTTTTTATAGCTTGGCATTCCAATTCGGTTCTAGCAACAATATAAAACTGGAACAAAATTTAAACTCGCGGTTGAATAAGTTTTTTAGATTTTTAAAAATTAAAATGTCAAGATTTGATTTATTGCTTTGGGACAGGATGAAAATTTTACCGGTTTGTTTAAGGTACTAAAAAAATTACACGGGGTCCCTCAAATATTTATCTGTGTACAGGCGTCGACTGTAATAAAAAACGGAAGAAAGACTTTACTATTTAATAATTATACGTATTATAAAAGTGTGGACGTGTTTATATTTTACTTTATCACCGGGAGAACATCCGAGTAATAAAATTGTCTTCGATTTTAAAGACGAAAACGTTTATTTTTCCATGGAAGAAATCAATAAGCAGAAAGGCGATAAGGCAGTTATCATCATCATCATCATCGCTTCTATTATAAAAGAGCAACTTTTATCTCTCTGTCTCTCATTAATTTAGAGATATATTTTCAATCAATTATAGCATTTAAATTGCATTCTCCTACGAATCAATCTTCTCTCTTTTTCTTTTAATTGCGCTTCGAAAAGTTACTCCCATAATAAATCCATCGCGACGAAAGACACTAATAAAAAAAAAAGAAAAAGAAAAATCTGCAGAAAATTACTATATTATTGTAGACAGCGACAAATTTGCAGATTGATTTCGGATAATAAAATAAAAGAGAAACGTAGCGCCTTTAAAAATCCATCGGGCAACAATTCATTATAAAAGATTCACTGGCTTCAATTAAAAACTACTTTATTTTTATTTCATGGCGTAAAAATTAGATTAAGATCTTCTCTATTTGTTTAACAACTTTGTTAAATTGTACTCGATTAAAATAGGATTAAAATTGCTAAATAGTAAAGTAACAATCGAATTTCGTTAAAAATAAAATAATAAATCGATAATTATTATTGTTAACAATTGGCGTTTACTTATTTACACTGTAATTAACAAAAAACGATGTGTTTATTAATAAAAACAAGAGCACAATTATTGTTTCTTCTTAACAATATCTAATACGTCGGTAACAATAAGAAGACCATCAACAGTAAAGTGATCCATTTATTAATCATAGAAATGAATCGCTCCTATTTTTGGTTCTTGGCTTTAATTGATAACAATATAAATCACTGCAATAAAACTTTTAACAATAGATCATTCTACTGTTACACTATTTTTTCTTATAGGAAACATTAATAATAGTCGACAACAATATTGACAACAAGACTAATAAATTCTTCATTTATATAAGTAACTGTAATCAATTTTCCATCGTTGTTTATAAACCTGATTAATAATTTAATTAATATAATTAGTATTGGAAATTATTATGGAAATTATCTATAGATTACACTACGTTTTGATTTTTTATGGAGGTGATTATAAATTATGTTTTATAGCATTGTAGCTACCATGTTTTACAACCATAGATCATGCTTTGTAACTATTAAAATAATTGATTTTATGAGTAGACTTAGTAGCATTCAGGTTTATTAATAATACGAATGGATCATTTATCATTTTCATCAATATTTGAAAACAATATTAAACTATAATACGGCAATATCATCCCCGAATAAGTATTTGCATATATTAATACTTAATTAACTTTACGTATTTGTAATAATTAATTATAAAGCAATAAATGTGTATTAATTATTTATCATTAAGTTATTTTTTAAACAGTTTTCTTTATAGATAAAGTTTATGCGAGTTAAATACAGTCGAACTCCCGAAAGACGGCCACTGAAGGGAACGTAAAATATGGCCGTTGTTTGGAGGTTGTTTTCTATGTATTTCAAAGAGAAACGTCCCTGAAAAAATGGCCTCCGTTGTTGGGAGGTTCGACTGTATATTAATGATTCTATAAAATCTTTATTTACTGTTAATATTTTTCATATGAAAATATATTGATATGCTATATATATATATATATATATATGTGTACATTATATTAACTTTGATTTACGACAATATAATGAAACGACAATAAAATAGTTGAGTTAATAACATAATTACTTATAAACCACAGCAATAACGGTTAAGAGTATGACAATATTTACTGGATAATAACAATAGTAATTGGATTCTTAATAATATAATAAATTTCTCACTTTAATATTAGTGATATAGTAATATTGAGAATGTAGGTTATAGGCCTACAATTTTCTTACTTCTTTGTTCTGTTAGATAAGTTCTTCACTTCACAGCATCGAACGTTATTTTAAAGAAAAGTATGAAGTATTTGTTAGAAATGAAACTACTGTCTTTATTTATCTTTAAAGACACCAATACATAGATTTTATAGGCATTGTTATTGATTATCATAATTATAGTAATACTAATGAAACTGCTATAAAATTAAATTAGATGATTAAAAGGAACAAAAACTATTCCAAAAGAACAAAAAAATTAACATGACTCAAGCGGAATCTCGAGTTGTATTTCTAACAATTATATTTAATGCAATTTATTTAAACTTAACTTACAAGCTAAACCTGTTAAACCGATGTCGGCTGTGTTTATAGCCAAAAATATTTATTTATTGGGCTGCAATTTAAAAAAAAAAATGTAGACCTATAAATTCCCACTGTCGTCCGTCCGTCCGTCTGTCTTTCCTTAATCTCAGAAACAGAGTAGATAGATGAAAGACGAGACCAGATATGGAAACATTAAAAGCAGGAAGTCCTGATTAACTATATACAAACTTCCAACGCAAACCGGAAGTCACGTTACTTCAATTCAAAACTTCCCCTGAAAGCAATTAATAGATGACCGGCACGACTCTGTTGTTAAAGGAAAAGTATGATGTACAGGGGCAAGCCACTACTAATTTGAAGTGGAGAGCATATATTTTAAAGTAAATAAATTAAAAATATGATTAAAAATTACAGCCCGGTATTGTGACGACTTCACAATAAAATAATTGTTCGTTTAGTATGTATTATATTACATTTTTTACAATGAATTTTTAATTTTTTTAATGTTTTAAATAAAATTAAAAAGTAGGCATTTTTTATGAATGTAGATTCATTTTCAAAGAGTTCAATTCGAATTATTTACAAAGATATCCACGTGAAGGTTCTGTGTTTGTCAATTAATTTAATGAAGATACCACCGCGACACTGTCTACGCCGAATTTCCTGAAATCACGGAATCTACCTATTTTCTTGCTGTATAATTGGGATAATTATCCGTTATTATCGAAATCGTGCGTTATTATTAATTACTGCCATCGTATCGAACGTTTTAAATTACCGCAATTGCCGTAAAGTATACTTATATAGAGATTTCTGATGATAAATACAAACCATCCCCGTAACGTCGATTTATATTGATATATTTCTAAACGAAAGAAGCACTCGGATCCATCATACTTAAAAATCTTCATGAATCATCCACTTGCAACAATCTGTAATTCGTGTTTTAACGCGCGAAATTAATGATCTTAGAGATCGGTGACGTTTGTATCGGTTGTGGCTCTAATACAAAGCACTCGAGGAAGTGTTCTTTATAAAGAATAACCTATAGAACTAATTTCTCTCGTTTTTTAATCACTCGAAAGAGGAACAGCGGGTGATGATTTATAACGAATCCTCTTTTCTTCTTTTAAAAAGTAGGATCGATTCCCTGATATACAGGGACATAATCCCCGATGGTTGCTTCTATAGTGGTGCTAGTTCGTCATCCCTCCATGACGTCAGTACACTTCACGTGTGCTTCCTTTCATATGGTAATATGGGCGAGGGGGACCATCTGTCGTTTCCTATAACGCAACTCCTGTATCTGTTTCTCCACCCGTCCCTCCTCCGCGATAAGAATGTCCTCACTTTCATTTTTCAAAGTCGAATATGTGGAAATAAATAGTAAACACGCCACTTTTACCAAAGTAAATTTTCGTTTCTCCAATGGCATCACGCGATGATAACTTACTCTCGTAGTTTAAAATAAGTTTTTCATCGATGCTCGATTACGTCAGTGTTTTTTCATAATGAAAATGTATAATATCTTCTAAATAATGATTTCTGTATTCGGTTCGCGTAACGGGAGAAGGAATATTAGGCGATAAAATATTTTTATGCAATTTTATCAGAAGACCACGTGACATAATAATGAATGACCAGGCGTGATCATAATTGATGAGTTCTATTTTACGTCTCGTAGAAATTAGTCACTAGGAACCGATTCACATTATTATAGAATATTATAAATAATTTTGTTAACAAATAGATTTAGTGACAAGAACATTTTTATTCCGATTTTAATGGTTTAAAATTATTATTTTTCCCGAAAATCCTAAGGCTCTGCGGTGTGCGTAGTGTGTTTATAGAGTTGCATGGTCATTTTCAAATATTATAATTGCGATAAGCAGAAGGCCGAATGATTTTTACTGACGATACTTCACTTTTGGTAACAAGCAGAGTGGAAATCCATTTCTGCACTAATAGGGAGTCCATTGTTCCCCGAATCTGAGAGAGAAAGATCGAGGCAGACCCATCGCTCACGTTGTGTCATTCAAGTTCGTAGTTAAAGGCATCTGCAGTTCCTTTGTTCGAGCGGCAAGAGTACGTTGAAGCTAGGCAACCAGACGAGGGCAGCGAAAAATCTCTTTTGTTAGTCTCCTGTCCAGCGGTCCCTCGCTCTATGACTCATCGTGCGAACAACACTGAATAACAGCGTGTTGTTCATTGATGTGGAAATCGCCACGTGCCCTGTCAAAATCTCAAGTTCCAGCCTCCGCACACTCATCGTTTGTCAAATAATAGGCGAAAGCTTGACCGTTTGGATCCCCGCTTCTCGCTAGCATCTGGGATTTTTCCTTCTTTATTCGCAATTCATTGTTCTCTGTCAAAACAATTGATTTAGAATATATCTTACAGAATCGAATTTAAACATAGAGATCTACTATACAATTTTTTACCTCTTTTATCGCTGCTTCTTTTCAAGTTTTATAATCTACTCGCGTGCTGCCCGTAGATAGCAACTCGAATTTCACGTGGAAATAGGAGCGTGTGAAAGTAAAGAGCGAGAATTCTAGAGGGAGAAAAAGCTTAAGGACAGCACAACTGCAATGTTTGCATGCGATCGACTGACTGTGTCCACCTGGAAGACATTATTCGAGATACTCGAGATAAATGACACGTGTTGGGGATCGACTATGTTCTATCACCATTTACAGCGTTTTCAGTCTAGCTTCCATAGAAATCACATTCTGCACAAATTGATGCGCTATTCCCAGTGAGAAAACTGAAGTGTAGAAAGTCCCAATAGTTGGTTTTAACACTCAACATTCAATTTTTTAACCTGAGATCCAATTGTTAAAATTGCTTAGGCCTGGGCTTTTGGAGCAAGCATTATAATGCTTTTGAAATAAATTCGAATGGTTTTTTTCCATATAACAAGGTCCTTAACACAAAAATAAACGAAAACGTGTTTACAAAAATTAATTGCTTGATTTTTTATTACACACGTTTATTGATAAATAATAAAATGGTTTATGTGTTGGAGATATTGCTTTACAGCATAGCAAAAGGCTGAAATAAAAGAAAGTGCTATTTACAGGGGCGAAAAATGGACAATAACCTGTTCGGTGCTTTCTGTAACGATGCAGATATTTTATAAAATGGCATATTTTGTCGCAATAATACTTTTATCGGCAATTTTAAAACTTTAGCAAATATATAATAGTGTTTGAAATCAAATTTCAAAATGCCATGACCCACAATTCTTACTTCAAGTGCATGAATCGTTTACAGAATTCAATTTGGAAAAGAATGGGAAATTATACAAAAATTAAATATAATTTAATTATTGCTAAAAAAAATCGATTCTTTTTNTTAAAAATAATAAAGATCTGAACCAGAAACATGTCTAAAAAGTGCTTTAGAAATCCCTATAAAAATTAATAAATTTACAAACTAAAGCTCCAATACTACATCAACTTTTTATGGTTAAAGGCAAAAATATGAATTCTCCTTTTATAATATTTTTTTAAGTATTGCATTTATTTAGTGTCCTAAAATTTTAAAAATAATAATAAAAGCAGTTAATAGTAGTTAATAAAAGTAACCTTAATAAAAGTTACCTTAATAAAAGTTTAACTTTTAATGCAGAAAATTTTTATACGGAATAATATATTAATTTAAAAATGTAAAAGCAAAATATTAACGAAAAATAGTTAATAAATGTAGACTACAATTAAATTTCATTAAAGGTAAAAATAAATTTAAAAAACTTTTAAAACAAAATATTTTCTACGTAAATATTTAATAAGACGAACGTATGAATAGAATTACCTGATATTTCCTTTTGTAGATTTAAAACTGAAAGCTTTGTTTAACCTGCGGCGATTTTAAATCGCAGGATTTTCAATGATGCGTTACTTTATACGCTTGACATCCAATCAAATTTGATGTTAGATACAATTCTGAGATACGTAAGATTTTTCTGTTTTATTTTATATATTTAATAAGGTCAGTTTAAGGGTGTTCATAATCACGTGATTTGGAGAAAACAATATTGCCTGCCATTCTCATTACATAAAGTTATAATCTTTTTACACGCTTTTTATTAACTTACTGTGTCTGTCCAGATAAAATCTCGCAACTCAATTTTTCACCTATTTCCCCATTTCCGATTTAGTTGAAACTTTGCATACAAATATATTTCCCATGAAAATTAATGCAAACAATTTTAGCAATAGCAAAATTTAGCGAAAACGTCTAAGTTATTTTTTAAAAAGCTGATAACAGATGACGCTACACGTGAGACAGGCTCCTTGCTGCTTTACAGTAGTACTGTCTACATAAAATCTTATAATTCAAATTGTTTACCCACTTCCAAAATAAATGCTTAAACAAGAAGTATTTCGATAATTCAATGTTCCTTACATAAAACTAAAAAGCAGAAAATAAAAATATTTTAAAAACTTTTTAAGAAAACGATTTTTTTTTAATCACAGAAATACACCAAAAGATTAAATTTTGGGGATTATAGTAGAGCATCGATTATCCGACTCAATTGGGGACTGGGGTTGGTCGGATAACTGAAAAAACGGATAACCGAAAAATATGAAAAAAATACATTATTAGTATAGTATATTAGTATATCGCTATTAACCTGCTTCGCGTTGAATTTTTATCGATGTTAAGCCTAACAAATTTTTTAAAAAATAATAATCGTCGTATTGTATCCTTAAAAATTAGAAAATTACGCCTTGTTTAAATAATGGCTCTCTTTCATGGTCGAGTCAGTGTTGCCAGCTAAAACACGTAAAAATACTATTAAAGTAGCCAAGACATAGCCAAATATTGTAGCGCCACATCACTAGCGGCCATTTGAATTTGCCGACTAGAACGCGGTCGGTTAACCGATGTGGCGGTTGATCGGATAATCGATGCTTTATTGTATATAGATTACCACCTATAGAATCTCGTTACTTTTAGTATATATCTGAACTGAGGGGACCGAGACGAGTTCAACGATACCATACTTTTGGACCGGAGACTTAAAATAAGAAAGTTATCATACTTTTTTAATGCTATCATGCAGACCACACCGTATTTACTAGTGTCGCCATCTTGCGGTAAAGTCTTCAAACCATTAAAAAAAGCACTGTGAAAGGCAAGAAATTGCACGAACAGTCGAACATCACTTCCTTTTTGTTCTTTTGTTCAAGAACTACCGTGAATCAATAACTAGTGACGTTAAACACTCGACGGTCCCCCTCCGGGAGGTCCGTCAGGAGCACGAACAGTCGAACGCCATCTAGTGCAAAACTAAAATGGCGTAGAGTGCATTGCGAAAGGCAAGAAATTGTATATATGATAATTTTGTTATTTTTCGTCTCCAGTCCAAAAGTAGGGTATCGTTGAACTCGTCTTGGTCCCCTGAGTTCAAATATATACTCAAAGTTATGAAATTCCATAGGTGTAATCTATAGTACAGCCTAAATTTTTTCAGTTTTCACAGCATTCTTAATATTATGCGATCAAAAATAAAAGCGTGGGCACTCGTAAGAAGCCGCAAAAATTGATAGAATATGGAACTAAAAATATTTCTAAACATTAGCGCTCCACGCTTTTATTTTTGGTTCATGATTCAAAGAATGCTGTGAAAGCTGAAAAAAATTATTTTTTACTTTTTAATACATTTATGTGAATAAAAAAGCATTTCTTTAATTTTTTTTAATTTTTTAAATTAAGTTTTGTTTCTAAATAGAATAATGCCAAATTCTTGCTGTGCTGTCGATTGTATAAAAAAATTAAATAAATAAATAACCCAAAGACTTCATGCAGAGAGAAAATCATAACATTTCGCTTGTTTTCTCATCAAAACCCGAATTAATGAGAATAACTACACAAGATAAAAACATTTTAATCTAAAGCAAATATCCAAAGTCAGATTGAACAGAAAATTAGACCCCAGGAAAGCTAGAATATAGGCTACATCTATTTATACACACAAGATGTGTTTTAAAGTTATAATGCAATAAATATTAAAATATAACATTAATACATTAATTTTAAAAATTCCAGCAATAATTTGCGTAACGTTTACGGTGTATGAGATTTTNCAGAAAAATACTTTATGAGAGCTTTTATACTTTTATAAAGCTGTCTATAATGAAAATTGATTAACTAAGGATTTTTTTGCCCTGCCAGGGTGTGGCCGAGTTATCCGGAGTGCCGGGTTATCGAGAGCCGAGTTTTCGAGGTTCTACTGTAATGATTTTTTTTTTTTTTTTTGACAAAAGTCATGCAGTAAAACTTTGTAAATAAATCAATTATTTGATGAACAATGATTAAAGTATGTAAACTACTGTATACATTACTAAACCTTAATACAAAAAAATAAAAATTCATTACAAATCTACAACTGTTAAAATTTTGAAACACAGTATAAGATTAATCAAATATACAATCTATGAATGAAAATGATGAATCTACATAATATACAGACAATATCAAATTTTTATTCCACAAAGTTTAATAAATTATAAAATCTTTATATCTTTATATAACTGAACTAACTCTTTGCATAATCTGTGGATCGGAAGACCCATTACAGTAAAATAATCCCCTTGTATTCCTTCAATTATTGTCCCGCCAATTTCTTGTATTCCGTACGCTCCGGCTTTATCCCTAAAAAACAGATATTTTTGTAAGACTATTTAACATTTTATTCATTTTTTGGTTTTGCATTATATGCAAAACAGTAATAAAAATTTTATTTTAGTAAATATAAAATGAAAAATCGTTTCATTTTCAGGATAGTGATGAGTCGTATAAAAATTTTTAAATGCTAAGTAAGATCATTAAGTCCAATCCATCTAGGACTTTAAAAGCCAAAATTTAATAGCATCGATTCTTCCTATACAGAGGTTATGGTGCCAAATTTCGTGTTTTAATCATTACCTCACTTTGAGATATTAAACGAAATAGAAACCAACACATGCAATCGTAAAATACCTATACATATCCACGGTGACGGCCGGATGGCCGAGTGGTCAAGGTGATGCGTAACACCAAAAATGTCCTCACGGTAATTTTGACAAAAAGGCATTGACTGCAATCACATGATACGCATCCAATGGTGAATTAACTGCACCACACATGCAAATATCTCTTCTGTAATTAAATAAAAACTCAATGAATTACACATAACTTGCATTACCGTATTATCTATAATAAAGAGAAAATAAATAACAGGCGCCCGAACCTTTCGACTGGTAGGCCAAATTGCGAATAAGTCATAGGTAAGTGGACCACAAATATTTTGAATATTTCACATGTACAGAAAGTAGGCCTGTTTCTATCACTTGTAAGTTATGTGTTAATTATGATAGTTGGTTAGAGGGCAGTAGTTTGGGCACCACTGACATAGACAATATAATTTCTGAAATTTTATATAAATTGTTTCTCGTTTTCTCCATCACTTGTAATCACCACTGATTGTCTCGGAAGTTAAGTATTCATTTATTTTTAAAAGAATTTAAATATTATAAATATACAAAATATAGATTTTAAATAAAATAAAGAACAACGAAGCCATTGTAACCTGTTCTTCGGTTTCATATTTTTAGTAGTTGTGTATTGCGTTCTATGTGGTTGCATCATTGATAAAACTTTTCGAAAATTTCAAATAAAAGGAAATGTTGGAAATAGATAATCTGAGTTGACGTAATTTAAAATTTATGTCTATTGTTATATCTAATTTTTGTGCCATGGTCGTAAATTTGAAAATTACACTGTCCGC
The DNA here is from genome assembly GCF_000671375.1 of Centruroides sculpturatus. Lineage (NCBI taxonomy): Eukaryota > Metazoa > Arthropoda > Arachnida > Scorpiones > Buthidae > Centruroides > Centruroides sculpturatus. The sequence continues at coordinate 572,526 of NW_019384477.1, forward strand.
AATGAAATCCTGGATTAACTTATACCACAAATTGTTCTTTTTTTTTAACAAAACAAAATTGTAAGTTGCAATGAAATCGTGGATTCACCTGTTCCATAAATTTACTTTTTATTTTTTAAGTTAACTTATTACAAATAGTCCTTACATTCAAAATTTCATTGAAACCTGCCAGCCTTTTTTTACTCAGTTTTCATAATTCCATATACTGTATGTTAAACCAAGCCAGGTCAGGTCAAAGAGTATGGTTAGATTTTCATTAAACCGAAAACTAGATGGAAAAACTTCAAATATAAGATATGGACTACGTTATTATGTAATTTTGGTTACTTAATGAAATTACGGGTAATGAATACATAAGGAAAACTGCTTCTCTGTTAGTGAAATCGCTGTAACGAATTTATTAGGAAAAATACATTTCGTTTATTTTTATTTACCATATTGTTGAAGATATTTATTCTTTAAAAAATATTTTTACATAATAGTTACATGAATTTCTTTTTAATTAAATATCGTTTATTGTTTGCATGTTTATTGTTACCTTTTATTGAGTCAATGATGTTTTGAATATATATGAAAAAAATTCGAAATAAACAAAACATATTTTGAAAAAAATCTTTAAGATTAGTATCTGTAGTTTGTAATCGCAGAGAAGACCAGCAAACCCATCGACTAACGAGTACGATCTCATAGATGTAATCAAAAACTACTATTTGTTATAAATTGTTTATCTTATTGCATTCCTCGTGTACTAAGAAAACCTTTTTCTCCCCATCTATTATTTAAAAGCTAACAATGTTACTTTGTTCACAAATTTCCCATTAATCAAATTCAGCGAATGAAGTCTCAAATTAAACATCGCGAATTTTAAATACTGTATGCAGAAAAACTGTAAAATTTTATTTCAACCTGATCGAAATATATTAAAGTTTGCAAATGCTATTTTAGAAAGTTTTGGTCGTCCATGCAACCAGCAGTACTATCACGTGGTCTATTAATCTAAAATTAGAATATTTTGCAGAAGATAATTTATATCTTAAATTAATTTCCTTAACGTGTTTATTCCATAAAACTGCAAAACTTCAAACATGTATGCAACATTTGTATTTATAAAAATGGTTACATTTTGCCACATGGCTATCCGAGTTATCACATGATTTACGTTGAGGATATTATTTCATAAGCAAGATGTTAAAAATGTTGAATTTATTACGTTTTATGATAATTATACAAAATAATTTTAATGTATAACTATTGAATGAAACATTGAAAGTCTTTGACTATAAATGTCTACCAGTGCACCTGGTTGTGGCCACGTGGCGATCTGCATGGCTTAATACTTTATTAAATGTAATTATATTTTAAATTCAAGGTTAGGAAGTTATTACAAAGAGCCGAATTGAATGCACACGCATGTTTTTTCCTTGAATGTTATGATGTCGAAACTTCTATACAAACAGTTTGGGTCTAAGTGGATCAAATCAGTACTGAATTAAGTCTTTAGCAAACCCTAGACAAAATTTAAATAGGGGGCCCCATTTAAATAACTTGCTTCCAAAAATATCTTAAATAATGTCACTTAAAAGTTTTATTAATAATATTGAATTAGTGTTTGTATTCTCTGTTTTTTTTATTTTTATTATTATTTGTTTATTTATTTATTTATATTTTNTATATTTTGAATGAATTTTAGTTTTTTACAAGGGGATTATTAAAGTATTACATAAAGCTAGAGTTAGTACAATATAACAAATTAATGTAATAGACTGATAACAAGATAATATAAATTAAAATACACAATAATAGTCATATTTCGAAAAATGCAATAAATTAATTGTATCTTTCCAGGATTTAAATCTTGTCAAATACTTTTCCTGCTTGCATCAATTTCATACAATGAAAGAAAACATGTTCCCATGTTTCATACATTTGCATACTACAATTAGTACAGATTCTCTCAGGATCTATTATCAGTCTACTATTATATGTCAAAATATAATTTTGACCATATCTCAGTTGCAGTATTGAACATTTTACATGATAATTTGTGTCCATAAACAAATAATCCTCACATATAAAAGTTGTTTTAATACTAAGATATAATTGAAAATGTTTGTTCTTTTCCAACAAAAATCAATCTTCTTGTATGGTTTGTTCACAGCATACTTTTAAAATTAATGTTGGATAGCTTTCAATCAAATGAGGATCATGAGACAAGCATAGAAAGGAGAAACCATGTCGATCTAGCAGATTTTTCAATACCAATAACCAATTATATGTGTAATTATCCATTAATGAATACAATTTATAAAGTTTGTTATATGCTATTTTAACATAATTTTTATCATCTAATTTCAAAAGTCTAATCCAAAATTAAAACTCTTGCTTTTATTATTATTATTATTACTGATGTTCTAGAAACACCAAATAAGCTGGAATTTTATTATATAACATTCCATTTTATTGTAATAAGTAACTGTCATACAGGAGCAGCATAAAACAGTATAGATGAAATCATTAAGCAAAATAACTTTACATAAAGATAAGCTTAATTAATTTTAGCTCTTGAAAGAATAGGCCAGATAGAAGTCATTGCCATTTTAACCTGCAAAAATTGTCCAGAAAATGAAAATTATACTTCCAAGTGTATGTAATTTGAAATGACTTGTAAAGGCTGATTTTTAAAAAACCATCTCTCTCTTGGTGATCATCTACCACCTTTCTTGAATACCATTATTTTAGTTTTAGAAACATTTATAATTAATCCATAGCCACAGAAAAATTTCTCCAGAATTGCAATTTTATTTTATAACATTTGTGGAGTATCAGCAAGAATTATAATGTTGTCAGCATACATTAATACGTGTAACTCGATTTGATCAGAGAGAAAGAGAAATCCCAGATAAGTCAGATTTAGCAAGTCAAACTATCAGACCATTAACATAAAAATTAAAAAGTAACAGGCACAGAATTTTACCCTGCCAAATTCCAATGTTAATACCAAATAAATCATTCATTTTGGCTAATATCTTTACTCTTTCAGTGGCTTTGGAATATATAGCAATTATAAATCCAAGAAACTGTTTATTCAAGCCCATTCTTTCCAATAGAGACTATAAAACTGATTAATTGCTTCTTTTATCTCCTCTATGGTAAAATCTGAAAAATATTCTGCCTATATTGGAAACACTTTATACACATACATCAACAAGAAGAGTATTATCTTTAGAATTTTGTAGCATAAAAATTGAACCATATTTCCAAGTGAATTCTTGAATTATAACCCGATGGACTTTTACGTTTTAAGCTGTTAATTATTTGCCAAAATATTTTAGAGTTATTGAATGTCATCAATCTTTTATTTAAGTTCCAAAAGTAAGATTTTTTTTCTTTTGACATAATAGTTTATATTCTTTTAAATAACTTTTACAACAAAACATAAGTACTTGAGTTTTTTGCCTTCTTAAACCATTTCCACAGATTTTTTCTCAAGGTAGAACACTTATTATCATACCATAAATTTTTTATATGGCTTTTGCAAGGTATGGATTTTACATCATAAATTAAATCTATAGACATTGCCACCTTAGCTATACATTCCCCTAAATCATTGGATGTGATGTTTCCTCTATATTCATCTGATAGAGCATTATCTAATGTAACAGCAAATGAAAATTTAAATTCATCTCTCCATATTGCATGTTTACCAAAAAATTGTCTATTAAAAACTCTGGATGATATCAATAGAATCATTAAAAGAAGAACAGATGAGTGATCTGAGCCTATCTATGATAAGACAAAGAAGTCATTTACAACATGAAAATATATTTCTTGTGACACTATCATGAAATCAATTATGGACAATAATTATAACTGATGTAATCATCAATGTAATCCACTGGTTCCCTTGCATTGTAAGTAAAATTACCCGCTTTATCTCCTGGCAATAAACCATTTAGACAAACAGGACTGTTATCCTCAAAAATGATAGTTTTCCCTCTATTATTAACAGTAGAATCCTTTGAAACCTTCAAAGCAATTTTCCAGTCACCAGTAAAACGTGACAAATAATCAGGATGTGCCATTCTAGCATTAAAATCTGCACATAAAATCAAGTTAGTTCCATGTAACATATAGTTTTCTATAAGCAACAAAGTATTTTTGAAATAATAATCATAATTATTGTCAGGTTGAATACAGGACACTATTAACTAGATATTAGTTAATTCCTCAGTAGTTGTAAAATCAGTATAAAGTAGAAACTGATATTTCAGACATGAAATAACAATTTAACCTTAGCGATTGCATCTAATCTAAGCCCAATGATTAAGCCTCCACTGGGTCTTCCAGGTTCCTCACAGCTTTGAGATATTTGACAATAAATTTTTTTATAATCATCAGAGAAAACTGATTCAATTACTGAAGATGTATGCCATGTTTCTACCAGATAGAATATATCCATATTATATATCAACTTCCATAAATTAGGGAAACAGTATTAATTATATAAACCTGCAATATTATAAAAAAAATTTCATATTATCATCTTTATTCAAATACTAGATGTGGATGTTTATGTACTTTAAAAATTGGTCTGCAAATATAGAGTTTTACAAAAAAAAAAAAAATTTATCTGCCTAGTTAATTCCAATAATCAAGGAACAATTTCATGACATGAAATCCTGTATCTTCCAGGATGATTCTGCATCATGTCACCCTATCAATATAGTGAATAAAGAAAGTATAATGTATTTTTTCTCTATAGTTTGTTAGCAATATTGTCACTTAAACTATAAATTATCACACAAATTGTTGTTAAGGTAAAATATTTCTATAAGAGGCCCAGATAAGAAGGTTAAGCAGGTAAAGTAGTAGTTTTGATATCAAACTTATTGAGAACAGATGGCTTATTATTGACACAAAAATTGCAGAGGTCTGAAAAAAAAAAAACAGAAACTGCAGGAGTGTATTACAAGAGTTTGGTATTACAAACTTGGTACAAAATACTTGAAGAAACTCATCGATTTTTATGCCAGCCCTGCAAAGCTGTTATTAAGACTTGAAGTGGTCCTAATGAAAATGAAATATTAGGATCCCATTCAACAAGAAATAACTATTGTTTTTTCAGGTGTATTTACACTGTGAGCCCTTTTTTTGTTTCCATAACTGTGGACAGAAAGTTCTTGAAACAGTGTTCATTAACAGTATTGATGAACCTGTGTGATATAACACAAGTTCAATGCAGTATTAATTGAAATAAACTGAACTTTTTTGTTTATTCTAGTTAGTATCTTCTCTGTAGTATTGATACATATGTTATTACTAAACACAATCAAAGCTTAAATATGCTACTTTATGCAATTATCAAATGCTTTTTGGAATATGTTATCAGTAATATAATTTCCATGGCTGCTACTTTATGCTTCCACTGGTACTGCCACTAGGCACTATGATTCATTGAAACTACTGATCCACCTCAACACTCTCTTGCTAATCATCTCAATAAAGTTGCAGCCATGGAAATTATTATACTGAAACATATTACAGGCTAAACATATTTCTTATACATAACTAAAAATTTGACTACTCAAAAAATTAATTTGAATTTCTATTATTTTCCAATATGGTTCTAAGATTTAATCAACTTAAAGATTTTTTTGTAAAACTCAACTAAAACAATAATGTGTTTTCTATTAGACAATTTCTATTTTAATACATTAAAATAGGAAGAGTTTAAAGAAAAATTTCAATATAAATTGTAGTCATCTAATAAAATAAACTAAAAAAATGGAATTTTATCTATTCCTGTAAGTAACATTTTACTTTCTTAACATTTATTGTATCATTAACTAAACAAAGCTAAAAATTTTATAAACATATATCTAAGAACCAAATTTATTTTGTATGGATTAATTCTTAAGCAGTAGAACCCCGATTACCTGAGGTAATGTGAACCAATACTATCTTGGATAAAATAGATGGCCAGGGCCATTCCAGATAAAAAATTATGAATGTAAAAAATTTATATGGTAGCAATTTTAAATCTCTTTTTATATCTTAATGAATTTAATCATTTTTCATTAATCATAATATTATATATAAGACCAACATTTTTACATTATTTATTATACAGCTAATGCAAATAATGGTTGTAAGAATAAAACTGTGTATTATTTTACTTACATTTTATCAATTTCATCAATGGTTTGCCTTATATTGAAGTTAAATGATAAGAAGTAACAGAAATAAATCANTTAAAAACTGATCTTTGGAGGCGAATGTCTTATGAAGGGTCAACAATTCTGAGTTAGTGCAAAACCCCTCATTCAGAGCTTGAATCTTACTTGGGCAGTGTTTTCCTTTTTAATTTTTTAAATATAAATAAACTTCACACAACTATAATTCATCAAACATTACATCATAAAAAGTTTATTTGGTAACTTTAAAATTATACTAACGATATTCTTTAAAATTTGCTCTCTGCGAGGTGATCCACTGGCTAAAACTATACGTTGTGTAGCGAGCTTATGCAATATCGGTTGAAGCATCTTCTACAATTACAGAATATTATCAGATTTTCATTTTAAATATTTTAAAATATGCCGCAGTTGAAAAATTTACCTCTACAAAACGTAAACAATCTCACTTTCCGCTCGCTCTCAATCGATCAAAAATCACGTGGCCGGCACCCTTACAGTCGTTTACCGCCATCTAGATATTAATATAAAAACATTCTCAATGACAACAAAATAATTGGAATCAAAACTACACATTAAAATCTGTTAGTAAATAAAGAAACAGTTGAAGTTACAGAAAAGTTGAATACTTCACTTTATTACTTTAAGTTTATCCAGGCTATTGGATGTTAAAAAAAAAAATTCAAATTTAGCAGATAAAAGAAAATAAAATAAATAAATTGGAATATTTTGAAAACTGAAATGAAAATTCAGAAATGCACAGTAGATGAAAACAATAACCATATTTAAGTTTTATTATATTTATATATTATTTTTAAAGTTTTAATGTAGATCATATGATTTACATTACCTTTTGTAATTTCAATTTTTCTGCAACTTGTAAGGCTTTACATTTTGCAGTTTCTTTAACAAATTCATAAGGTTTCTCAAAACTACTTTTATCAAGGTTTTCTTCAAATGTAGATGGAATAACTTCAAATTTTAAATTCTGCAAGAAAAACAATAGATTGTATTTAAAATAGTAAGTACCATATTTTCTTGATTCTAATGTGCCATTGAATCTAATGGTCATCTTATTTTTGCAACATTCAAACCCCCTCAAAAAAGTTAGCTCGCAAATGTATTGCATGCCCTACATTGAAAATGCAGCTGTAAAAAGTTAATGCATTTATAAACAGTAATAAATGCATTTTTTGAAAGCATTTTATTTTCATGTTACAGTGCTTCATGGTATTCATGTCTTCAAATGTATTCATTTATGATTCCAATATCAGGTACAGAGGATCTGGACCAATACAAAATTACTCTACAATCAATATAAGCAAGTTTTCAAGTCAGCATACATAAGCAGTAAATTTACCAAATACATAGTATCATACTGAAATATAATCATACATGTATACATGTTCTTCAGCATAATGGATAACACACTGTTTAAACACAGCTTTATAGGATATTCATCTGCAGGACATTGCTTACATGACTTGCCATAGTTCAAAAGACCATCAAACCAATCAAAAACCAAAACTAAGTACTGGAAGGGACATGTACTGTACAGTATGATGATTATAACATTGTAATACATGCAAATTGTGAAGCAGGGTGAAAAACAAATGACACAAACAAGCCTACATTTAAATTGTCTTTATGCATGCCCCAATTTTTGAGATCAGGAAAGTCCAAAAATGGTATTCATTAGAATCAAGAAATATGGTAAAGTAAAAAAGTACTTATGATAGATTGAAAATTACCATACAACAATTTGGACATCTAAACCACTTCTAAATATAGTTTTGTTTTGCACTTTTCATCAAATATCTAATATGCAATTTTTTGAAAATAAAATAATCTCGTTAATATTGATAGAAATATATTGTTACAAAAATTTGGAATTAATAATGATCAAAATCATGATAAAATATCAATGTTCATTATTAATTATCATCATCATCACTACTTTATCTTTAAAATAAACCATATTTCTAGAGTAAGGCCAATTATTACATTCTATTTATTTAATATGTTCATTGGTATCAATCCAAATATATGGGAGAGTGAATGTATCCCCCAATATTTTTGTACCAGCAAATTATTTCCACCAATATATTTTTATTTCATACCATATTACAAATATTTAAAACAGAAACAATGGTTCTTTTCTGTTAATGGGACATCAGACGTAACTTTAATCCAATGTGTGATACCGGCATCCACGTTGCTCTGCTAAGACTATCGCATTTAACCATTTAGCCCACAAAACCGTGCTGACTTTGAGTAGCCCACTTGACTTGACTGTTGATGGAGTACTTGATGTTATATAGTTTTAGGAGGTGTGGGACTCGCCCCACCCGGGCACTGAGGTGATTGCTGTCGCTCACACCGAAGCAAACGACTACATGCAAATCACATAGAATAGGCAGTATACTGATACATATTAAAAACTGATCTTTGGAGGCGAATGTCTTATGAAGGGTCAACAATTCTGAGTTAGTGCAAAACCCCTCATTCAGAGCTTGAATCTTACTTGGGCAGTGTTTTCCTTTTTAATTTTTTAAATATAAATAAACTTCACACAACTATAATTCATCAAACATTACATCATAAAAAGTTTATTTGGTAATTTTAAAATTATACTAACGATATTCTTTAAAATTTGCTCTCTGCGAGGTGATCCACTGGCTAAAACTATACGTTGTGTAGCGAGCTTATGCAATATCGGTTGAAGCATCTTCTACAATTACAGAATATTATCAGATTTTCATTTTAAATATTTTAAAATATGCCGCAGTTGAAAAATTTACCTCTACAAAACGTAAACAATCTCACTTTCCGCTCGCTCTCAATCGATCAAAAATCACGTGGCCGGCACCCTTACAGTCGTTTACCGCCCTCTAGAAAAAATAACAGTTTGAAATATTATTTTAATAACTAATTTATTATATTTTAAAATTATATAATATTTCTTAGTATAAGTTTTTATTGTAGGTGTTAAAAATTATTACAATATAAATTTATAAATATTCTTATTACTCATTTATATAAATTTGTCGTCTGCTTAAAACGTTTCGGAATCAACGCCACCTATAGTTTTAATTAATAAGGACGAACGTGGAGTAGAGATGAGAGCTAATCTGCTCTTGTCGAAAAGGAACTTGTTAGATTTTATTGAATATAATTCGTATTTAAATAAGATAATTTTAACAAATTATGTATATAAAAGATTAACTCTAGCGTTTAGATGTAGTAACAATCTCGTAAGATGTCAAAGGTGAGTTAATTAATAATATAAACAACAAATTGCTATTTTATTTATACAAATTGATAAATATATAAAATTTATATGTCTTCAGATATTATTCAACAAAAGAATCGAGGGAAGGAATCCAACAAAGCTTCAAGGTTAAGTTATTTTATTAATTTTTAAAAATAATTATTTTGTTTGTGATTTGTTGGAAGTTACCATTAGACTATTCATTTGTGTGTATGTGTGTACATTAGCAATTAAATTTAATTAAATTAGAAAAGTGTGTAAGGTGTGTTTAGTGTCTTTATATATCAAAACAGTTATATAGAACCAAGCATTGAAGAAAATTTATAAAGACATACCATGTTAAAGTAGGTTTCATGAGGAATCCTATCATATACACCCTTTTCAAGAATGTAAAGGATATCTGATAGGAATCATATTCTAGGGATATATGCTATCCTCATTGAAGGCAAGAGGTTCAAGGAATACATTGGAGTGACTTGAGGAAAATGCTGCCAATATAAAGAAAAAGCAACCTGTAATCATCCTGGTAACTTTCACCATGGAAAATGATACATAACTTTTCCTAAAAGTTACCAAATTATTAAAACCATCATGGAGATTTCCCAGATTGAAACACCTTAAGTAATTAGAAATTTACAAATTTATCTTAAAATCCAAGGCACTCAACTAAGAATGTTGATTCTATATTAAAATACCTGGAAGTTAATATTAGAAAATCACCAGAATAAATATACTTAACTGATCATATAAATCATATAGTGCATATATAATGTAACATATATATAATCCAATCAGATTTACTTCATAAAATTTAATTTTTGTATTATAAAGTTCTATTATTATTTGGATAGGAGACAAATTATGGAAAAATTTATCAAGTTTTAAGATACAAATTGAAATTGGAGAGAGTAATAATATTGATTAAAACATAGATTAATTAAATGTAAAGAAAGCAAATGTGTGATCACTAAAGGTAAGGTAAATGTTTGTGTTTTTAGGAAAAATTGTGATGACAGATGAATATGTGGCTCACAAATAAATTTTTACATTTTCTAAAGAAGCAGACAGTGAGTTTAGATAAAAGAAAAATGTGCTTGATGAGTTTGTAATTGCAAATTAAAATTGGCATATAACTCTGTCACATGGCCATGCTGCATCCCTTCAAATTGCATGAAATTATATTAACTGTTTAAAAGTGATGTTATTTTTTTTTTAAAAAGTTTATGCTTTAAAAATAAATATGAATTTATATGTATTAAATTTTATAAATTCTTGGAATCAAGTAGTTGTTCAGAAGAATTTTTCACTGAATATACAGTAAGGGATGTGGTTTATAGATTCCAGAGGAACTGGGTAGTTTTTANTAAAATTTCATATTATATGTAAAAACGCATAATATTAATGTTTTTTTTTGAATCCAAAATTTTATAGTAAGAACAAATTATTCCAAAAATATTTTATAATAAAAATATTTATTATAAAGATTATTTAATAAGTATCTTAATACATGTATAAATTATTTTAATGTGTTGTTTATACATTAAAATAATGTCAATCTCAACAATTGATTTGAATATTGTTAAATCTAATTCCACCAATGTATAACTAAAGAATATTAAAATGAAACATTATTTATCAACAAAGTGGATCAAATTTTATTATTTTATTTTTCCAGTCTATTCTATAAACAATCACTTTTTCTATTCCTAACTCTAACATATCTGTTTTAACAAATACCTCTCAAGATTCCTTTGGCCTATTTATACTATTTATACTTATTTCTTTTTACTAATTTTGCTTCCTCTCTTCTCACAAGACACTCTAACCATCCAAATTAATTTTTTTCTCATTTTATCATCTAAATCAATTACATTTAGAGTCTTTCTAATCAAACTATTTCTGGTTCTATCTTTCAATGTTGTTTTATCTATATATTTAGGTATTCTAACTTCAGCTATCTGCATCTACTTAATCTTTTTATTTCTCAACATGCTATTCATTGAACAGCTGGTCTAATTACATGTAATAATTAGTCTTCCATTTCTATCATTCTAAATTTATCCCATTTACCATATCTAAATTAATTCTCTATCTGCAAGTAAATATAAATGTAAATATTTGACTTTACCATTTTATTTTGAATTTTTTTCCTTCTTTCTGAAACCCTACCTAATTCTAAACTCTGTTTAATGTATTTTAATTTAATAATTTTAAAATCCATTCTCTAACCATTAGAAATTTCTAATGGTTAGAGATCAATCATCAGAAATTTTTAACTAATCCCTAACCAACTAAAAGATGGTTAGGGATTGGTTAATAATTTCCTAACTTTGCTTTTTCTGCATTAAAAAGATTGTATCATTTTTAAATAATCAAACTTTCACTCATTGCTCAAATATTATTGACACTAATAAAGAATTGGAATACATTAGAGGCATAGCCAAAGTGCATGGATAAAGCAAAAAACTTATTCCAAGTCTAATGAATAGCATTCAGAACATGATTGATCAGGATAAATATCTAGCAGACAAAAAAGTGCATGGGCATACACATGAGCAAAAGCAAGTCATAGTAGATTTTTGCCTCACTTTACTACCGTGTTTCCCCAAAGATAAGATAGTGTCTGATATTAATTTTTGCTCTGAAAGATGCACTAGATCTTATTTTCAGGGGATGTCTTATTTTTTCATGAAGAAGAATTCACATTTATTTTTGAACAAAAAAATTCCCAAGTCGAACTTAGATGAGAGTGACGTATATCTGGTTGTGTCGAACTGAACTTAAATAAAACTGAAGTCACAAGCTGAAGGTATGTGAAAGGGACTTTAGGCCAAGAACACACATGAATAAAATTGTGTGGCAGAAAACTGAATCAGAAATCAAGTTTCAGTTCAGTTTCTGCTTCATGCTTTTATGCCACATACATAAAAATTCTGGCCAAATAGGAAACAGAAATATAACAACATCATATGTAGTTTAGTAAAATGGTGCTGTTGGTATCTGATGTTGTTATTTGTTGATGGTTGTATTCCACTTAATCATTGATGATTTTAAAAAATTATTTTATTAAAAGATGCTGGTGGGTTAAGAAACTATTTCAAGAGCGTGATTTACATGGATTTAATAATTTGTTGATTCCGGAACTACAATTTAATGATTGAGAATACCACTGCCGCTAAAGTGCTATATTTTATTAATTTTTTTTTTCTCATACATCTATATCCCATTGTACCTTCCATTTTTTCCTCCACTGCCTCTGCTATAATTTAGAAATTTTAAATTAATAGACTTGTATTCCAAATTGAAATAAAGAACATGTGATCTAACTATTACATATTGATTCTACTAGACCTAACTGTTATTTGAAATTTAGCATCTATGGCCATTCATACACTTTGTTTAAACACAGTGTTTTTATATGTGACACTTTTTGTCATAAAGACACTGATGTAGTTGAACAGATTTGATAAACTCCTCTATTTCATTTATTTTTCTTTTTTTCGAGATTGTCACAATTGTAGGGTTAACCATCATTGCTGCCATTGTTGCCATTGTTAGAATAAAACCACGTGTCTACTTTGACGTCACAAAACAGACTTCTCTTTATTGAAGGAATTTTGGTGTAAAAAATAGACACATGCTCTACTCTTTTTTCAGTTATGTTTCAGCCAAATAATCAGAAAAATTTTTACACTTTCTGTTTTATGCTAGATTTTACGCATATGTGTTCCTGGCCTTAGAAGTTTAAAAAGAATATACTCTGGTGATTTACCATGACAATGTAAATTTAAAATATTTTAAGGATATTTTAATTGCAACTGTAGGTTTGCATTTGTTTTAATTTTATTTGTGACAGTATTTATTAAAAATATTTTTTATATAAGTTAAATTTTCATTATGTTCAATAAACAAATCTAATCTAAAAATAGAGTGCATCATGCATATGTTAATTATGCATGATGCACTCTATGCATATGTTAATTAACGTGTCCAAATCTAATGTTTATTTAATAATTTACCAAACATTTTGTTTTTGATTATCCAAGATACTCTGATCCATGTTACATTGGATAATTGGGACTCTACTATATTTAAATGTAATAATCTATGCTTAATAATTATATAATTTTACTTTTGATATGTATTGAAGGCAAAGAACAAACAAATAAGTAAATTTTTGAATTTGCTTCTAGAAGTACAATAGAATTAAAAGATTAATAATCAAAAAATAATAATGCCAAGTTTTAAATATTAGTTAACCAATATAAGTTATATTAATTTATAAATGTTTATCCCAAGGCACAATACCTACTGATATTAAAAATGAGCAAGTATTGGATAAATTACCTGTGGAAAAAGAAAGAGGCATAACAGTAAAAGCACAAGCAGTTTCTATGTTGTATGACTATAATGGGAAGACTTACTTATTGAACTTGATAGATACACCAGTAAGTTAACTTTTATCAAATTAAAATTTCATATTATATGTAAAAACGCATAATATTAATGTTTTTTTTTAATCCAAAATTTTATAGTAAGAACAAATTATTCCAAAAATATTTTATAATAAAAATATTTATTATAAAGATTATTTAATAAGTATCTTAATACATGTATAAATTATTTTAATGTGTTGTTTATACATTAAAATAATGTCAATCTCAACAATTGATTTGAATATTGTTAAATCTAATTCCACCAATGTATAACTAAAGAATATTAAAATGAAACATTATTTATCAACAAAGTGGATCAAATTTTATTATTTTATTTTTCCAGTCTATTCTATAAACAATCACTTTTTCTATTCCTAACTCTAACATATCTGTTTTAACAAATACCTCTCAAGATTCCTTTGGCCTATTTATACTATTTATACTTATTTCTTTTTACTAATTTTGCTTCCTCTCTTCTCACAAGACACTCTAACCATCCAAATTAATTTTTTTCTCATTTTATCATCTAAATCAATTACATTTAGAGTCTTTCTAATCAAACTATTTCTGGTTCTATCTTTCAATGTTGTTTTATCTATATATTTAGGTATTCTAACTTCAGCTATCTGCATCTACTTAATCTTTTTATTTCTCAACATGCTATTCATTGAACAGCTGGTCTAATTACATGTAATAATTAGTCTTCCATTTCTATCATTCTAAATTTATCCCATTTACCATATCTAAATTAATTCTCTATCTGCAAGTAAATATAAATGTAAATATTTGACTTTACCATTTTATTTTGAATTTTTTTCCTTCTTTCTGAAACCCTACCTAATTCTAAACTCTGTTTAATGTATTTTAATTTAATAATTTTAAAATCCATTCTCTAACCATTAGAAATTTCTAATGGTTAGAGATCAATCATCAGAAATTTTTAACTAATCCCTAACCAACTAAAAGATGGTTAGGGATTGGTTAATAATTTCCTAACTTTGCTTTTTCTGCATTAAAAAGATTGTATCATTTTTAAATAATCAAACTTTCACTCATTGCTCAAATATTATTGACACTAATAAAGAATTGGAATACATTAGAGGCATAGCCAAAGTGCATGGATAAAGCAAAAAACTTATTCCAAGTCTAATGAATAGCATTCAGAACATGATTGATCAGGATAAATATCTAGCAGACAAAAAAGTGCATGGGCATACACATGAGCAAAAGCAAGTCATAGTAGATTTTTGCCTCACTTTACTACCGTGTTTCCCCAAAAATAAGATAGTGTCTGATATTAATTTTTGCTCTGAAAGATGCACTAGATCTTATTTTCAGGGGATGTCTTATTTTTTCATGAAGAAGAATTCACATTTATTTTTGAACAAAAAAATTCCCAAGTCGAACTTAGATGAGAGTGACGTATATCTGGTTGTGTCGAACTGAACTTAAATAAAACTGAAGTCACAAGCTGAAGTGAACTTACGAAGTTCCCATACTGGAGTGGACTTCCCACTCGTGCTTCAACTTAACCTTTTCATAGCATCGACATTGGGTTCAATGACCAATTAGTGTTTACTGAACCGTAGCACTATGCAAATATGATATGGCGTGATTCACGGCTGACCAATTAGCGCTCACCAGCCGTAGTAATGCTATGCAAATCTGTGATTCCCAAGCCATAGTCTTATGCTAATCATGCCGTGTGGCGTGATTGTCTGCTGACCAATCGGTGGCTGTACTTTCAAAAAGCTAACGGCCACTTTCAACCATCTGTCGATGACTGTTACCAGTAAAAGAAACTTTGCTAGGTCTTACTTTCGGGGGAGGCCTTATATTTAGGAATTCAGCAAAACCTCTGCTAGGTCTTATTTTCGGGGAAACCCGGTACTACAAACATATACAGTGATACCTTAGTTTCCATCGATAATCTGTCCAAAAACAATTGGTGAAATCCGAAACCGACAAAAACTGAGGCAATTATTTCCATAAGAATCAATGTAAATTTAATTAATTTGTTCTGGACACTCCAAAATACATACCAAAAGCACATTTTATAGAGAACAAGTGTGAGGCCCCAGAAAATAGTTCAAAAAGAAGAAGAAGAAGAAACAAAAAGGAATTTAAAAAGAAAAATGTAAAATTTGTTAAGTTAACCGTCAAGAAAATAAGTTATATAAGTGTCAAGTTGGCAATACTGGACTTTGACATCATCGCTCATAAAGAATAATGGGAAAAACAAAATTTTAGATAAAAAAAATTAAAAAGGGAAATATTTAAAACTTAAGATGCAATAAAGTAAAATGAAATGAAAATGTAATAGAAAGGGTGTAGGTGTCATAAACATCGATAAAGACGATCATAGTCAAAAGGATAGTGTTGAATAAACCATCCCGGGCAGACCTTTCTCGCGACCTGAGTTGGTCTCAATTTTCACCTAGAGACAGGTAAAAGACCAATAGGGGAGTATAGAAAGGAAAGCCCAACCAATTAGAAATAATTCAGTTCTGAGGAAACTATAAAACATGCACCATCAAGGATGAAGGACTTCCTCTCTAGTATACCTATTGTGATCATCACCCTCTTCTCTTTGTGCTTCTGCTCATCACTATCTTGTGTTACTTTACTACTCTAAACTCCAACTCGCCATTGCCCCAGGGCTCCACCACCATGAGATGAAAAGAAAACCACTAGAGACATCCAACTGTCAGGACTTCAACATCTGGGACCTCATCAATCATTTGTAAGCATGATCTTTGAAAAAATAAACGGTTTCTTTGTGAAACACTTGTCTTTTGCTGCCTTCTAAAATCACCACCCACATACAAGTAGACCTTAGTCCATCCTGACTAGAGGGAATAAAACCCCCTATATGGCAAACTTACACAAGTATAAGGTTTAATACTAAAAATAACAAGAAATGAATATAAAAGACTAATATGATGCTCTCTGAAACAGAATTGCCATCTGTTTTTCATTTATCCAAATTAATAATGACTGTTTGAAGAGACTTAAGAATGGGTAAAGCAACAACAGCTTTGATGAAGGAAGAATATGATTGAAATATGTATGTTAAGTAAGAAAAGACAAGACTAATGGGGGAGATAAGAGAGGATGAAAATTATAAGTGGGCAAGAAGACATTGATGTTTGAAGAAGGTTTAAAAAGAAAACAAATACATGGAAGTGACTGGTTGAAAGAAAGGTGAAATTACAATTGATAGGAATGATATTGGGGTTGGAAGTGGAGAACTGAAAGGAATGCAATAAAAGTGACTATTGGAGTTTATAGCTGGAGAAGAGGATTGCTTTTAAAAAGTTCAGAAGGGGAGCAGGTCAGTTTTTTTTTTGTTTTAGAAGATTGTGTATGTTATATTGATATGCTAATATTTTTTATGGATATTCTTGAAGGTGTAATTTTTTTTACTGTTTAATATCCCTGGAGATTTGTGGTAGAAACCTGAAAGTATTAGGATAATAAAGATGTGAACTTCAGAAAAGAAGTGTTTTAACTGAAGAAATTGATATAGGAATGTTTTATATATCATCAATACTTCCTAACTTCCCAATTCTTTTATAATAATTGCCTAACTATAAATATTGATTCCATTGTTGATCTATTATACATAAAACTAAATTAATTATCATCAAGTAATTTGATATTATAGATAGATGTTAGATGCCATCACTTATCAAAATGAATAATTATAATAATTTAATATTTATTAAATAATTTTTCAGGCCTATTCTTTTCTTCCAGACTATTCTAAAATTGTTTAGTAAATATTAAATTATTATAATTATTAATTATCATCTATAATTCTCAGTTTTATTCTATAATAGATTTCCTTAAAGTTTTTAATTTAGCTTATAAACATGTTAGCTTTATACTTCTTTAATTATCTTAGTCCCTGAATCTTATTTTTTCTTTATAAGATACTCATAGTACATTCAACATTTCTTCTATTCAAAAAGAATTTTTTTATTTTCATTCAACATGATTTTTTTTCTCAACATATAAAGACTATAAATTTCTTAAGACATTTATTATTCTTAAATATTTCATTTGCATGCATTGATTAAAAATATGTTTTATTATTTAGGGACATGTAGATTTTTCTTATGAAGTGTCTCGATCTATTAGTGTGAGTCAAGGGGCTATTCTACTAGTTGATGCAAACCAGGTTGGTCATGATAAATTTTCAGTAGTTAAATCTTGATTTAATAATTGTTTTTAAATTTAAGTTTTATTTTTAAAAACAATTTTAAATATTCAAAACTTATATACAGTAGAACCTTGATTATCCGCCCCCCGATCAACCGACCCCTCGGTTAACCGACCGTCCTAGTCGGCAAATTTCAAATGTCCGCTAGTGATGTGGTGCTACAATAGCGACGATTATTATTTTAAAAAATTTTTGTTAGGCTTAACATCGATGAAAATTCAACGCAAAATAGGTTAATAGCGATATACTAATATACTAATTACATGGGATATAATAATATACTACACTAATAATGGATTTTTTCATACTTTTCCGACTTTTCAATTATCCGACCAACCCCAGTCCCCAATTAGGGTGGATAATCGAGGTTCTACTGTACATATAAAATTTTTATCATAGTTAGTAATCATTAATTAAAGCACATTTAAAACTCCATTGATTACTACTACTGTACTAAAATATATTGTTTTTTAAACAGCTTTAAAAAATGTTTCATTTGTTTAGGGTGTTCAAGCACAGACAGTTTCCAACTTTAATTTGGCATTTATTTCTGATTTAACCATCATACCTGTTTTAAACAAAGTGGATTTAAAAACTTCTAAGCCTGAAGAAGTTATTCTTCAATTAAAAAACTTATTTGGGATTGATTCTTCTGAAATATTAAAGGCATGCTATTACTTTTAATAGAAAGGGTGTAGGTGTCATAAACATCGATAAAGACGATCATAGTCAAAAGGATAGTGTTGAATAAACCATCCCGGGCAGACCTTTCTCGCGACCTGAGTTGGTCTCAATTTTCACCTAGAGACAGGTAAAAGACCAATAGGGGAGTATAGAAAGGAAAGCCCAACCAATTAGAAATAATTCAGTTCTGAGGAAACTATAAAACATGCACCATCAAGGATGAAGGACTTCCTCTCTAGTATACCTATTGTGATCATCACCCTCTTCTCTTTGTGCTTCTGCTCATCACTATCTTGTGTTACTTTACTACTCTAAACTCCAACTCGCCATTGCCCCAGGGCTCCACCACCATGAGATGAAAAGAAAACCACTAGAGACATCCAACTG
This sequence comes from Centruroides sculpturatus, assembly GCF_000671375.1. NCBI lineage: Eukaryota > Metazoa > Arthropoda > Arachnida > Scorpiones > Buthidae > Centruroides > Centruroides sculpturatus. The sequence continues at coordinate 591,723 of NW_019384477.1, forward strand.
TCAGGACTTCAACATCTGGGACCTCATCAATCATTTGTAAGCATGATCTTTGAAAAAATAAACGGTTTCTTTGTGAAACACTTGTCTTTTGCTGCCTTCTAAAATCACCACCCACATACAAGTAGACCTTAGTCCATCCTGACTAGAGGGAATAAAACCCCCTATATGGCAAACTTACACAAGTATAAGGTTTAATACTAAAAATAACAAGAAATGAATATAAAAGACTAATATGATGCTCTCTGAAACAGAATTGCCATCTGTTTTTCATTTATCCAAATTAATAATGACTGTTTGAAGAGACTTAAGAATGGGTAAAGCAACAACAGCTTTGATGAAGGAAGAATATGATTGAAATATGTATGTTAAGTAAGAAAAGACAAGACTAATGGGGGAGATAAGAGAGGATGAAAATTATAAGTGGGCAAGAAGACATTGATGTTTGAAGAAGGTTTAAAAAGAAAACAAATACATGGAAGTGACTGGTTGAAAGAAAGGTGAAATTACAATTGATAGGAATGATATTGGGGTTGGAAGTGGAGAACTGAAAGGAATGCAATAAAAGTGACTATTGGAGTTTATAGCTGGAGAAGAGGATTGCTTTTAAAAAGTTCAGAAGGGGAGCAGGTCAGTTTTTTTTTTGTTTTAGAAGATTGTGTATGTTATATTGATATGCTAATATTTTTTATGGATATTCTTGAAGGTGTAATTTTTTTTACTGTTTAATATCCCTGGAGATTTGTGGTAGAAACCTGAAAGTATTAGGATAATAAAGATGTGAACTTCAGAAAAGAAGTGTTTTAACTGAAGAAATTGATATAGGAATGTTTTATATATCATCAATACTTCCTAACTTCCCAATTCTTTTATAATAATTGCCTAACTATAAATATTGATTCCATTGTTGATCTATTATACATAAAACTAAATTAATTATCATCAAGTAATTTGATATTATAGATAGATGTTAGATGCCATCACTTATCAAAATGAATAATTATAATAATTTAATATTTATTAAATAATTTTTCAGGCCTATTCTTTTCTTCCAGACTATTCTAAAATTGTTTAGTAAATATTAAATTATTATAATTATTAATTATCATCTATAATTCTCAGTTTTATTCTATAATAGATTTCCTTAAAGTTTTTAATTTAGCTTATAAACATGTTAGCTTTATACTTCTTTAATTATCTTAGTCCCTGAATCTTATTTTTTCTTTATAAGATACTCATAGTACATTCAACATTTCTTCTATTCAAAAAGAATTTTTTTATTTTCATTCAACATGATTTTTTTTCTCAACATATAAAGACTATAAATTTCTTAAGACATTTATTATTCTTAAATATTTCATTTGCATGCATTGATTAAAAATATGTTTTATTATTTAGGGACATGTAGATTTTTCTTATGAAGTGTCTCGATCTATTAGTGTGAGTCAAGGGGCTATTCTACTAGTTGATGCAAACCAGGTTGGTCATGATAAATTTTCAGTAGTTAAATCTTGATTTAATAATTGTTTTTAAATTTAAGTTTTATTTTTAAAAACAATTTTAAATATTCAAAACTTATATACAGTAGAACCTTGATTATCCGCCCCCCGATCAACCGACCCCTCGGTTAACCGACCGTCCTAGTCGGCAAATTTCAAATGTCCGCTAGTGATGTGGTGCTACAATAGCGACGATTATTATTTTAAAAAATTTTTGTTAGGCTTAACATCGATGAAAATTCAACGCAAAATAGGTTAATAGCGATATACTAATATACTAATTACATGGGATATAATAATATACTACACTAATAATGGATTTTTTCATACTTTTCCGACTTTTCAATTATCCGACCAACCCCAGTCCCCAATTAGGGTGGATAATCGAGGTTCTACTGTACATATAAAATTTTTATCATAGTTAGTAATCATTAATTAAAGCACATTTAAAACTCCATTGATTACTACTACTGTACTAAAATATATTGTTTTTTAAACAGCTTTAAAAAATGTTTCATTTGTTTAGGGTGTTCAAGCACAGACAGTTTCCAACTTTAATTTGGCATTTATTTCTGATTTAACCATCATACCTGTTTTAAACAAAGTGGATTTAAAAACTTCTAAGCCTGAAGAAGTTATTCTTCAATTAAAAAACTTATTTGGGATTGATTCTTCTGAAATATTAAAGGCATGCTATTACTTTTATTTAAATAATACTTAAATGATATACATAATAAAAAATATCAAAAATTTATTTATAGATTTCAGCTAAATTAGGTACTGGAATAGATATTCTTTTGGAAACAATTATAAACAAAATACCTGCGTAAGTCACTTATATTATTTAGAATTAATTAAAGAATGTTTGCTTTTAATCAAAAAAGTGTAATGTTTTATTATATATTTAAGTTTTTTATTTATTATTTATTTTTAAGTTACTATTTATATCAGTGATTTTCAAAGTTATATAGGCAGCAGACCACTTAAACAGAGTCACAGATGCAGCAACCATCCATGCCACATCCACTTCTTATAACAATGTAAGAGATAAATGTTTGATGAAAATACTCTTTCTTCTGGCTAAAGAGAGAGAATTGCATTTTAGATAAATGACTTAATCAATCTGTAGACCATCTGGTGCATGCTCACAGACTGTACTTTGAGAACCACTGATTTATATTAAAGTGAAATATATGGGCCTGGACAAACCCATAATGGGTTTGCAAAACGAGGCCTTCTTAGTGCCCACAGGGTGGAAAGAGTTAAAAAAAAAAGTCACAAGAGATGATATATCTGTAATTTTAATGTTTTGTTACTGTTATAATATTTATAAAAGAAACAAGATTGGTGAAGCTGATCTGATGGCATGCTCCACAAAAGTGAATCAAATATTAATTTTGTTTAAAATAAATTTTATAAATTCTTGGAATCAAGTAGTTGTTCAGAAGAATTTTTCACTGAATATACAGTAAGGGATGTGGTTTATAGATTCCAGAGGAACTGGATAGTTATTACTATAGCTTACAGTGACCATAAACGAAAATGTTCAGTTTCCTTTTGTGCACATGCGTGCACATGCACAATGAAGGGATTGAATGGAACATAACACTTAGGTAACAAAAGTGAACAGTGTCATTGTGCATGCATGTGGACATGCGCAATGAATGGATTGAATAGATCATAATCTCGAATATATAATGTCTGACAGACACGCAAAAGTCCTAACGTAAGTACTTCACTACTATAGTGGAGCGTGCTAAAAAGCATAAACTATAGAATCTGCTTATTCCTAATTATGGATATTGTTATTAGAGTTAGCATGTCCCAAAATATGTAAGTTAAAATATACTTATAAAACTTTGATTTTTGTAATCACAACTTCAGTTATAGTTTTTATTATCTTAATATAAATTAGTATTTTTAAACTGTCTTTTTATGTTAGCCTGAACATGTAACTAATTAATGTATAATTGTTATCAGGTATAATAGTCTTAATCAGTGCTGTAAATGTTAACTTTACTGTAAACAACATTTTTTCCATGTTTTGGAGATAGTTCTATTTGTTCACTTTTCAATGGCTTTCTTTTATTTGTTTCTACAAAATTCCATTTATTTATTTATCATCTACAATGGTTCCACCCATTTGTTTACAGTTGTGTGATTGTCTGTTTATTATAATGGTCAACATAATTCATTTCAATAGCTTCATATTTGTGGGGATTACATTTTGTAAAATTTTCATGAATATAAAAAGAAAAAGACATTGAAAAAATATATTACAGTAGAACCTCGATTATCCGGACTAATTAGGGATGAAGGTAGTCCGGATAAGGAAAAATCCGGATAATCGAAACAAATACTTTAATTTGTCTTTTAATGATAATACAACACGTTTCCTTTTCGATGACATATCGGTAATATTAAAAACAAATACTGTATTTAAATCGTGATCAAATTTTCAAGAAACAAATGTTTTATTGAATTTGGACTACTACTGACCAGCGCTAACAGACTAACTATTGTTTAAAAGGCCCTCTGGCGGTTCCAGAAGACAGATTTTATAAAATAAAAAGCAGTTGAAACTGCATTTTTATGAATAAAAATTTGACAAACTATTTATCATTTTATGACGAGTAAAATTTTTTCGTCACATTCTCGGCTTTTAAGTAATGCATAAACCTTCGAGGCGCGAGGCATAGATGGTGGCCCACGTTGCCCATGCCTTACGCCGCCCTTGATTATAGAAATGATGTAATTTGAGTATAAATTATTTATAAATACGTATGTGAAGTTATATTTTTATTACGACGCAAAATATATTTAAGAGTTTATGGGCACTGTGCCAGGTGAGACGTTGTTGAAACAAAAAATGTTATGCATTCCATCACGTACATAAACAGTGTCGTAATTCGCCAAGTGCAAATCATCAAATTTGTAAAATTTTTGTTTATTTTGAACAATCCGGATAATCGAAAATCCGGATAATAGAGGTCCGGATAATCAAGGTTATACTGTATTTGGAAATAAAAACATGTTTTTATGCACAAAATTTTTTTTACCAGATTTCTAATCTATCTTTGTTATTTTTTTAATGTATCTTATGGTAAATTCATTTACAACAAAAATGCAAAAGTCCAAAGTTGAAATTTCCTTTCTGTAAACAGTCCAGCACTTCAAATTTGTCTGAATTGGCATCACTTTCTCTGGTCTTTTTGAATATATGGGGAAAAGAAACAATAATGAAAATGCAAAAGTAAGATCTTAACACATGCAATTCATACTGATATACAAATATTAAATGTTATGTTTTATAAGTGCACTTACTAAAATAACTTGAAAAACTGTGATATAATATCCACTAGCATTGTGTAAAGGTAAACAACACAAGTTGCTGTACAATATTTTAAGATAAAAACATAAAAAAAATTTTTAATTGTCTATAAAATATTCTATTAAAGCAAAATGTTAGAAAAAAATATTTTATATATATATATTTTTTATTAATATTTTCTAATACTTTTCAAACTCAGCCATTGCTAGTTTTAAAAACATTTTAGAATTCAAAATTGGAAGACTGCTGATTTTTAATTTAAGTATAATTTACTTGTATACAATATACAAGACAATATTTCACTGGATTAACAGATATTATTGACATTGACTATTATTTATTAGACTAAATTATGTCAAATGTATAAAGTGCTTGAGAATTTTATATATGCAATATAGGCAAATAAAAATTTTTTTATTTGCCTATACAGTAGAACCTCGAAAACTCGGCCTAATGTGGACCGAAGGGTGGCCGAGTTTGTGAAAATGCCGGGTTATCGGGAATGGGGTTAAAAAAAATAAGTACGAGTGTTTCCTCAGAAAATACTGTACTGTACTTGTATGTATTGTTTACTTGAGAATATAACAGAGAATAAACTGCCCAAATACCCTTAAACAAAGGAAAAGTAC
>NW_019384477.1:597837-680629 GCF_000671375.1 Centruroides sculpturatus
GCCGCGATTTCTGATATTATTTTTCTGCGAAAACTTCGTTGACCTTTGGAGACATCATTAATATAAATAATTTTTATGGCCGTTAAATAAGAAATGTTTCTTTCACAAGAAATGTATAAAATTACAGTACTAAACAGACGATAGGTCGCCTAACTCGCCGTAGCGTGACGCTAGACGGCGAAAAATATATATTTAATTATAATAAAGTTACAATAAATTAAGTTAATATATAATTATATATACAGTACCTAATTTATATATAATTAATATATAATTATATGTACAGTACCTAATTTATATATAATTTATATAATACTGTCCAGACGATAGAAATCTCTCCGTAGCGTGGCGCTACGGACGGCGGGTAAGTAGTTCGGCTGCCCGATGACGTTTTACGTATTATAGGAGTTATTTTTACCGTTGTTTACGGATAATGCCACAATTTTTATAGGAATCATAACTATAGGAAACGGTTTTATAGGGGGATCTACTGTATATTTATATATACTAAATTATAATTATTTTTAAGTTAAATTTTTTTTAACATTGTACAAAGTATAAATCTAATTTATTTAGACCTACTAATGGAAGGAGTAAATTATTCAGAGCAATAGTATTTGATTCCTGGCATGATCGTTATCGTGGAGTTATTCCATTATTGGCAATAGTAGATGGTAAATTGAAGGTAGGCGATATAATTACATCTCATATTACTGGAAATACATATGAAGTAAAAGAACTTGGAATTCTACATCCAGAAGAAACATCAGTAAAAGAACTGTAAGCAAGTAGTTTTTATTACAAATATGACAATTTTAAATATTTGATTTAAGTTAAAAGAAAGAGTAAAATGATTAAATTTTTAGCTTTTGCTATTTAGTTTTGTTGTTGATTTCTAGAATAATAAATCGTTTTATCAAATATTTTTTATTTTTTAAGGCTACCTTTCAGTTTAATGTTTAAACTATTCTAATTATAAAAAATTTAATCAAATAATTAATATTTAAATTTTATCTTGATAGGACTAAATAATGATACTATCTGATGATAATCATTAAGTCAAATTTCAGTATTTATTAGAATTATAATATAAAAATAATTTGAGGAAAAATTGGAAATTTTAGTTATTTTGTCTTTTGTGGCTTATGAGGCACTTTTTCAAAATTTTATTCTCAAAAACTCTTACATCCTGTAAGGTGTAAAAGTCTGATTTAAGATTCAAGTTGGGATTTAGGTATTCTCCTAGTTTAACAATCAAGCAACTGTAGAATAAGTATATAATATGAATAATTCAATTTAACAAACAAAAAGCAATCAAAACAATAATAAATACTCAAAGAATATTCAGTAAATGACTATGATAATTTTTTAAACTACTTGTAGTGGTTAGTAGACAAACCCTGCATTTAATCAATACCATAGGAATCATATACACATACCAACATTATGTAACAATGCATTATAAAGTAAAACAAACTTTTATTGAAGGAGGAAATGTTTTAATTTCCACTTAACTTTCAACAACGGAATAATTGTGTCTCTATTCAAAATCCTGGCAACCATTTTTGTTTCAATAGTAATGAGTCAAGTATGACACTGATAAACTATATGCTTATGGAGTAGCCAGCCACAGTTCAGAATCAACTTTTACTAATCTCAACACAAACTTCAAGAACCTTCAGAATAACATTAAGAACATAAAGTAGATATTAGAAGATCAATTGTTCATTCTGAAAAAAAGCAAAGAAAACTTAATTTTTTTTTCTTTTTTTCAAATAACAATTTTATAAAACAATATTTTTGTGAAAAGAAATTTATTTTTATCGTCATTGTACTAAAAAAATTGTAGTCTACACAAGACAAGATGGCACTTCTACTTCTCCTGTAAGCTTCTTTCACATATTTTGTAGGATGTTTGAAGTTTTTGCTTACTTTTTATTATTCATTCTCTTGAAATAGTATAAGTAGAAACAAACCTATTTAAGAAATATGATTTTAGAAAATCAATTGCTTAGTTAGTTGATTTGAATTGTCTCTGTAATTGTTCAGCCTAGTTGATATTTAATAAGGTTGTTTGTGTATTTAAGGTTATTGTATGTTTTATTAAAACATAAAGAAAATAACTCAGTGTACAAATAACCTGAAAGAGAATGTTTAATGAATAACAGACAGAATCTGGAATGAGTATTAGCTCCCCCAACAGAGTCCAGTACTAAAAAAAAATTCTTCAGTTTTATTTTTCTGACCTATTTCATGTAAACTTAGAATGCATTCTATATCTGGCATATCTTATATGCCACAAAATATAACTAAATATATGATATATAAAATATGGTATTTGTTTATTATTACTGATATTATTAATTTATAAAAAACGTCATTGTATTAATTTGTGAAAATACTGTTTTTTCTAATTTTTACATTAACCAATTTATATTATAATAAATTACAGTTGTAGTAAGTTCTAAAAATGCTTTCCTTTTTTTTCTTAGATATATTAGAATCTTTATATATATTTTTTTATGCTTTATATATAAAGCATAAAAAAATATATATAAAGATTCTAATATATCTAAGAAAAAAAAGGAAAGCATTTTTAGAACTTACTACAACTGTAATTTATTATAATATAAATTGGTTAATGTAAAAATTAGAAAAAACAGTATTTTCACAAATTAATACAATGACGTTTTTTATAAATTAATAATATCAGTAATAATAAACAAATACCATATTTTATATATCATATATTTAGTTATATTTTGTGGCATATAAGATATGCCAGATATAGAATGCATTCTAAGTTTACATGAAATAGGTCAGAAAAATAAAACTGANTTAATGCTTTCAATGATAAAAATTTGTTTTGTTTTGCTGTTAAAAATAAAATATAACTTGATAGTATTTTTAACTATGTTTAAATGTTAATGTAATCTATATAATCTATATTAATCATGATCATTTAATCTATTGAAATTAACTAAGGAAAACATGTGCTGATAAATTGTTCTCATAATGTTTAGTCTAATATTCTGAGAATTAAATTTTACTTAGCTATTGTTAATTTCTTATTAATATGGTATAAAAATTATACATTTCAATTAATCTTATAAAAATCAATAGAAAAACTGAATTGTATGATTATATAAAAAATCATTAGTGATTTCTACATGAAATTAATTCAATTAACAAAAATTAACAAAGTTATGAATCCTGAAAAAACAATGACATTAGACATATTTCAAAAATTAATTCTGTAAACAAATATTGAGGATTATAATAAACTTGTTATTATTGTATAATTTTGTTAAACATTATTAGCAAAACATAATTGTAATTAAAACATACATAATTATTTTTAAAAACTGATGGTTTTTGCAAAAATTTTAATATTTTTATTAAATTAAAAAATTTTAGTTTTGCAGGTCAAGTTGGTTATTTAACAGCTAATATCAAATCATTATCTGATGTTAAGATGGGTGATACTTTTCATCATGAAGGTGAAGATGTAAAATGTCTTTCATTAAATCAACCATTTAAACCAATGGTATGTATTATACATTACTAGAAAGTGTAATATATAAAAACATATTAAATAATTTTGGGTCATTATAATTACATTATTCATGCTCAAACTAATCTATACTGACCAAAAAATTTCAATGCTTGATTGCTAGGTTGTTCAGATGATTAGATTAGCTAGATGATTGCTGACAACAAGATGACTAGACTAGATAGATAGATTGCTGAGCAATTAAGGTTTCTGCTATGGGGATCTGGGAACAAATCTGGACAGGTTGATAAACCTCATGTATTTTTTGGTAGGTGGTCTGTTCCTCACCACCTAGGCCTTTTTGTCCCTTTGTGGGCCTGATTGAACCCATGATGGGCTTGAAAAAGGAGCCTTCTTAATGCCACACAATGGAAAGTGTAAAAAAATAAAAAATAAAAGATAGTATGAATGGAAATGACATACCAGTTAAGTGATTTTATAAATAATACCTGAATTTTTTACTTCATTTAGTTTAAGAATTCTATAGTATTTGTGAAATTTTGAAACTCAGCATTAAGCTGAGTTTCAAAATTTCACAAATACTGTTCATAAATCTAATTTCACAAATCTAATTTAATATTAGATGTTCTGATTATAAAATCTTTTGAAAAAAATTTTGTTTTTAGTAATTTCAAGTAAAACATTACTAAAAATTTATCTGCTCTTTTTTTCTTGTTTTAATCAATTTTATTTTATGTTTATGCCCAAGAATTAATCTCATTATTAATTTTAGTGGTAACTAAATCTTGTTTGTATATTCCATTATGTTCTATTGTTCTATTCACATGTCTTCCACTAATCTTATTGGGCTGCAATTTGAAAAAATTGCAGACCTATAAATTCCCACTGTCGTCTGTCCGTCTGTTCGTTCTTAATCTTGAGAATGGCATTAGATAGGTGAAAGTTGAGACCAGATGTGGAAAGCTTTAGGAGCAGGATTAACTATATCCTGTCTAGACTGGAAGTCATATGATTTTAATTCAAAAAATTTTCTCCAGAATGGAATTACATAGATGATTAGCATGACTGTTGTCAGGAAAAGTATAGTATACAGGGACAAGACACTACTAATTTGAAATGGAGAGGATATATTTTAAATTAAATAAATTAAAAATATGATTAAAAATTGCAGCCCTGCATTGTGATAATGTCACAATTTTTATTAATCAGTTATTCTTCTATTTGCTTCTTGCTATAATTGAGCAGAGTGTAAGCAGAGCTCTGCAAAAGTCAAAGTGTATTGTCCGTGAAGTTTAAAGCAACCACATAGCCACTAAACACAATTTTTTCTAAATATGTACAACTCAGCAAGGTCACTGTCATGACAAAGCTAGAACTTTGAAATTCCATCAACAGGCTGAGATATTCAAGGTTTGACCTTGAATATCTCAGCCTTTGTAAAGTTTGCCATGTAAAGTCTATGATCCTATTGCCAGTTATAAACTGATTGCTGTCAGTTTACATTGATGACCATGATTCACTTTGGGTCTTTCATATATCTATGTCACATGTGAATAAAATTACTGGATTTTTGATTGAAACCATTGTTTGGCTTTTATCAAATGGAGAAAGTCAATGCCAAAAAAGGTTTGGTAGAGAGAAAAGCTGAGTACATATCATCTGAAGAAATTAACATGAATATAGACAAAGAAAAGTAGATATGTCTGCTTGATCAAAAATACCATCTCTCATGATGGTAAACTGAAGGGAGAGACGAGTCAGCTATCTTCTTCTATGTGGTACTTGTCAGGAAATGCCATCAGATGGTCAATTAGATAGCAGGCCATACATGTTAACACCTGAAATAGAGAAAAAAAACTTATGCCACAAACCTCAATTTAATTTTCCTAGAAAATGGAATATATTTTTTAAACAAACAAACATTTTAAATGCTGAATCTTGTATCTTCTCTTAGAAAGAGAAATATACAATTAATTAGATCATTCACCATAAAATTGATATAATTTACATAATAGTTGCCAAATAATTTTTATTAAAGTGTAATTTTTGTAGAGCTAAAACATGTTATAACTTAAAGTGAATAAAGTTATCAAGTTCTAACAGCAGTTTTGATTCTTTTGCCTGGATTTAAAGATGTGTCTAGCCAAAAACATCAAAAACAAAGTGTGGAGCCATATTTACATTTGGGTCTTTGAATTGTGTATAAAAATCTACTAATATATTGTATGTTAAAGTTAGTACAGTGTGTGATCGGTTAACAAACATAATCCGTTCCAACACTTTGTTTGCTATCTGAATTGTTCATTAACCGATTATTGATTTACAATAGGTTTCTATGGGAATTTGATTAATTTGTTCTGGAGACCCCCAAAAAATAAAAAATATATACTTTCTTACTACGTTTATTCATATGTAATAATAAAAATACATATATACACGGTCTTGCATTTTTATTAGTCATGTTTTTTCTGTTTCTGGGGGGTTAAAGAATCTGTCCAATGTCGATTGCTTTTCTGTCTTCATGATTTTTCAGAAGTAATTAATAGCATTGTAATTGTAGAGATCCCTAGACCTATTAACCTCAACCTGGTTTGGATGCCATTTTAAGACCATTGTTCTGACATCCTCCCACTTCAAAGGATCTTTAATAGCAAATGTCAGCATAAATCTGCAATTTCAGAAGAAAACGTAAAAGAATTGTTTCTGTCAGAAATATAAAAGGCTGAAATTACAAGGGAGAGTTTCAAAGTTTGGGGGAATACTATCCGATCAGTATATACTGGGTAGAACGTTGATATCGATGTCTTCCACGCTCTGAAAAGTTTTGAATTGTTGCCTGAAGACAAAGGAAGACCAAATTGGTATTTGTTATTTTACATTGCTTCTTCTTGTGTTTGTTCAGTGAAATGTTCGTTGTCCGATCATAAAAATCTTTCGCAAAAGTGTTTGTTGTCCGGTCATAAAAATCTTTTGTGAAAGTGTTTGTTATCCAATTTGTTCATTAACCAATCACCCACTGTATTTCATAACCATTCTTCAGATATATTCTTTATGAAATTAAGAGTCAAAGCCTGTGCTTATATTTATAGAAATTAAAAAACTTTATTATTAGAATAAACTTTTTCAGAATTGCTCTACTCCATTAACAGGTCTAAATATAAAAAAAAAAAAATTTTGAATTTTGACTTTCATAAATATAAGTGAATGTTTTTACTACATTAAAACATTCACTTATATTCAGTATAATTTCATATTTCATTACAGTCTGGACATACTCAGCATAGATAAATTACAAACTTTCAGCCTACTCCCATAGACTATCATTAGATGATGACATATGGGAGTAGGCTGAAAACATTTGTTAATAAAAAATTCTCTCAGTAAATGCACAGGTGTTATTGTAAGTTTGTAATATTTCATTACATTATAATTGATTTATCTAATGCTAAAAGTTGAGATCATTTGGCTTTTGCTTTTATAATTCAGATTCTATCATTTCCCTTGTTAGTGATTTTTAGAACTATATTTTCTTTGAGGTTTTATTTTACATGTTTTAGGAAATATGACTTCCTGTTTTTTATTAAATTTTTAATTTTGTGTTATTTATTGAAGATTGCTTTGAAAAGTAGTAGTAAATATGACCATCAAATAGATACTTAAAAATCTCAAATGATTTATTAAGACTAACACTTAATATTTAATTTTTCAGGTTTATGCTGGCATATATGCTGTTGATCAGTCTTATAATCTTGCAATGAGAAATGCGATTGAAAAATTATTGTTGAATGATTCAAGTGTTACTGTTGCCATTGAAAATAGGTATTTATGATTAGAAAGAATTTATATCTGATTTTATATTTATATTAGATTATCAAGTTTTGGAAAATAATGCACCGTAGAAGCATCTGACAAAGTAAGAATGCTGTCCAGCATTTTACTATGGCTTACTGGATGGCATTCTTATTCTGGAAGACACTCCTATGGTGTACCTGACAACATTAATCTGACAGGTGGTCACATGTATCTCCTGTCTGTAATAGGTTTGCAGATTATATTGTTGTAGAGTGCTTTCAAAAATTGCTGATGTAATTGCCAATGCCAATTTTCAATAATTAGTAATAAAGATGTACATTCCATCACAAGTATTCATTATTATGGTAATTATGCAAATTATTGTGTCTGCAACTGTAGTATTTAAAATCGATTTAGCAGTGTGTGTAACAGAATGAGATATATGAAGGCAGAGAGAAGTGAGGTGTTACAAGTTTTCCTTCAGGGACGTGGCATGATTCTATGCATTGCATTCCAATCAGACCAGTGCATATTCTAATGTGCAATTGGACACAAAATGTGTAATGGAAATTTTGAATTGTGCAGTGAAAATCCCATGTTTGTGCAGTAATTAATTGTCCAATTCTGGGATTTATAAGAATTTTTTTTCCTTCTGGTTATGTTAATGTTAAAATACATATTTACCTAAATTACACAGTTTATGGTAAAACCTGAATAAAAAGGAAACCAGCCTAAATGGAAAAAATTCTTCAGAACAGAGCAGTTTTCTACATTAAAAAAGAACCCGTTCAAAATGGAAACCTGCCAAACTGTACTGTGCAATTCCGGTTTACACAAGTTTACTGTATATTTTATTTAGTCCATGAAAAAAGAGCTATGATGGTAGAATTTACCATTTGTATTGAATGTATACAATACTTCTTTTTTATGAAGTTGTAACATCAACATTATCATTTAAACTATAATTCACAACCACAGTATTCTTATCATATAGTAAATTATATCATATGTAAAAGTACAGTGCACATTACAGTGTCTAATAATCAAGATTGAATGGAGATTGAAATTAATAAATATACAGATATAAAATTTATGGGCTGCAATTTGAAAAAATTATAGACCTATTCCCACCATCTGTTCGTCTGTCCTTAATCTCAATAGTGGAGATATATAGGTGTATATTGAGACCAGATATAGAAAGCTTAGAGGCAAGAGATCCCGATTAACTATATACAAACTTCTGATGCAAACCGGAAGTCACATTATTTCAATTCAAAACTTCCCCTGAAAGGAGTTAATAGATGACTAGCATGTGACTATGCTAACAGGAAAAATATGATGTACAGGGGAAAGACACTATTAATTTGAGGTGGAGAGCATATATTTTAAATTAAATAAACTAAAAAAAATATGATTAAAAATTGCTGCCTGGCATTGTGATGATGTCACAATAAATAATTGCTTGCTGTCCTTATTTTCTATTTAGGTTTTTTTAGAACAGCTTATTAAAGATAGGATTTATCATCTTTACTACAATCTTAAGAACAGTAGCTAAATTTCATTGCATGAATGTCTTGGATGATATGTCAAGACCTGGGAGACCCAGGTCTTGACATATCATCCAAGACATTCATGCAATGAAATTTAGCTACTGTTCTTAATCCATCATATAACTCTGGGAGACCCAGGAGTTATATGATGGATGAAGCAGCTATAAACATCATAGCAACATAGTAAACTCAACTACCATTCATCCTTTATGTTTGCAACAAAATAAACTCCAGTAATATCTGCTACTGGGCACAGGAAAATCCACATTGCTTGTGAGTGTAGTACAGTGCAATGTCAGCAGAGTTTAATGTTTGGGCTGGATTACTTCACTGACGAGTTCTTAGGCTGTTTTTTATTGATGGCATTCTTGACTCCCAAAAGTACTTGCAGCTCTTAGTAGCACATGTTAGACCACTTCGTGCAGATGTAGGTCTTAATAATGCTATTTTCTACCAACACAATAGAGCCCTGCCCATTGGAGTCTTCCAGTTAGAGAGGGGTTACATGCTACTTTTCCAGGAATGTGGATTGGTTGAGGTGGTCCATTTCCATGACCTCCCCACTTTCCTGATTTTATGCCATTAGATTGTTTTTACTGGGGTTATGTAAAGGACAGGGTTTATCAAAGAGCAGTTGAAAATATCACAGATTCACAACAATACATAATTGACACTTCTCTACAGATAATTGTTGGCCAGCTTAGGAGAGTTGAGCAAGATATTTTCTTGGAGTTGACAAGAGAACTTTTATCCTTCATTTCAGCAAAGAAGCATGAAAAATTTTATCATTAACATGTAATTTTACTTCTGATAAAATGTTTGACTTAAAACAATCTGGTAGTTATTGCTCAGTTTGTATTTTATATACATACAATATGGTACAAAAGTTCTTTCATTTTATGTTAAAATTTTGCATAATTCTGCATAATAACATAACAACCAACAGAACATTGCATATTGTGAATGGGAACACCCAATGAAGAAAGAATGCAACACTAGCTGGACTGCACTCTTACTTCATTGGGTGCTTCTATGATGCATTATTTTATGAACACTTGGTATATTAAATTTTATATTTAGATGTAAAATTTAACTAATACATGAATATTCAATTACTGAAAACATGAGAGATGATGACAACATTTTAATCTCAGTTTGGTTTCAAAATTCTGATTTATGCATATAATATGTAACAAATGCTTGAATAGCTTGAATTATAACTTAATTTTAAAAGTTTATTTTACATCTTTATGATTTGAGCTCAAAATAAAATTAGAAAACTTGACAGATTGAATATTTTTGAGTAATGTCAACATCTGTACCCACAAGAGCCACAGATGTTGACTACTGTTAACTTCATATGCTTGATATTTTTTAAGAGATCTTAGAAATTGCAAATATTGTATTGTTTTCTATGAACATCTTTGTTTTACATTGTGTAATTCTTAACTGAATATTAATTTTTGTAAACTTTAATGAGTCTGTTTTTCTAAAGTTGTTCCAGTTAAAATAAAATAATCTTTAGAAAATAATAATAACCATATTTATTATTAATTATTGAACAAAATTTGCTTCAATTTGAATTCTCTTGTTTTATCTATTCCAAACTTTTGTTTTGATACTTACTATTTATTTTCTCCTTTTAAAACTTCTGTATAAATTTTTTTACTTGTAATTGTAAGTCAGTTTAAAAGTGCTAAAGAACAGTTTGGAAGAACAGAGATAAAAATCATAAAAGCATAAACACAATCATATTTTTATAGTGGAAATATAATGTATTTCTTTATCACTATCTAGATGATGTGTACAAAACTATAATCAAGTCCTGTAACTAACAATTTCTTCTATCCAGCATTGATGCAGCCATATTTGAATTTTGCATCTAACCCAATAAAACTCTGATTTTTATATTTACTGAGTAACTTTAAAAGGTTATGTTTAACTTCATTTTTATAATAAGAATGCAATACAGTCAAGCTTTGATCCTCTGACACTACTGTATTACTACAGCAGTGTTCAGAGGATCAAAATAACAGTATTTTTGTAACAGAGTTGTTGTTGTGGGGAATTGTTAAAATTCTGAATTATTGTTTTTTGTTTAGAAAATACACTCATGTTTGTAAAAATTGCAACACCATGAAGGAATCATGTGAATAAACTGAAATTTACAGGAAATGAAAAGCAGGGTATGACATGCAAATGATTAGAATGTCAGAGTGATAGTGCATGAATGGGCTGAGAAGCACCCTCTGAGTGGTCATGTTAGCCATATAAATAGAGGGAAGTAGATGAAAGTTGGAGGTAGTGTATCATTGTCTGCTACTGGTAAACATTTTATGAGAAACTACTATGCCTTGTTGATGACAAAGGAATCATCATATGAGCAAGTTACAAAATTTGAATAGGGGACAAATAATTGGTCTGCATGAAGGGGGATTTTCTTATCATGAAATTGCAGCTTGTTTGGGGCATAATGTTATGTCAGCACTGGATGATAGACACCTTATCTGCACAATTGCAGATTGCACAGTTTCATTTTGATAGTTGGCACAACATTGGAACACTGCTACAGGTGTGCCATTGTCTACGTCCATAGTTTGCCGATGTCTGCTGCACCATGGATTGCCTGCAAGCATTCCTTTGTGCAGGATTTTCCTGACACAAAACTGTTAACATCTGTACATACAATGGGCTCATCAACACAGCCACTGGCATGCTGATTGGCAACTAATCATCTTTTTCAAAGAATCCCACTTCAATTTAGAGTACAGCAATGGCTGAATACACATCATACATTACAGAGGTGAATGCCATCTTCCACAGTGCATTATCCAGCATCATACCGGGTGATCACAAGGCGTGATGGTCTGGGACACTATTGGATATCATGGGTGATCTCAGCTGCTCAGAATTGCAGGTATTTTCAACAGCAACAATTACATCAGGAAAGTTGTGGATTCCAAAGTTGTACCCTTCCTTCAATGCATTTCTGGAACTGTATTTCAACAGGACAATGCCTGTTCACATGTTGCTAGAAATGATCTAGACTTCTTTTCAGCATGACATATTGCTTCTTCCTTGGCCTTCCCATTCACCAGACATGTCCCCTATTGAACATGTCTGGGATTTTGTGGGTCTGAAACCCATTGTTGATGCTTGTCCCACAGCCAATACAGATGAACTTTGTGTTCAGATAGAGGCAATCTGGAATGCTATTCCTCAGGTCATTCAAAACTTGTTTGATGCAATTCCATGGCATGTAGAATCTCTTATTGGAGCACATGGCAGTTTCACCAAATACTGATTTTTGGCATGTAATATTGTTTGATTGCTCTGTAAATTTAATCATTTCTTTGTATCTCTACAGGTTACACATGAAATAAATTTTATTCATTTTTGATGATTCCTTCATGATGTTGCAATTTTTACAAACATGAGTTTATACAAAAAATATATGATTTTTGATGTATTTAAGTGATTTTTTTATAATATTGTTTGAAATAATAATAAATGAATAAAAAAAATTTGAGAATTTTATTATTCATTTATACAATAAGAAGTATTTTCTAAATTACTTGAGTTAATAAATATGTATTTATTAACATGTACAGTACATAGTAATACATGTTTACATAATAAAAGTTCAGTTTATCTTTGAAAACTTTTCATTTAATAAAAATAAATAACTATATATGTAAATTTAATATTTTTACAATTTAAGACATCCACCAGAAGATGGATTAAATATTGAAAATAAACTTAATTCAATTAGTTTTAATAAGTATAAGATCTGAAGATAATTTAATATTGCAGGGATAAATCCCATAGTTGAATGTTTATCTCCTCCAATCCAACAGTTATATATATATATATATCTTCAGTCATTTTATATTTAATTTCTTTAATGTTTTTGCTTATATTAAATATCTAATAAGTCTTACTGAATAAAAAAATTGTAGTTATTCTGATTAAATTTAACAAAAATTTTTTATTTACTATTTAGGAATTAATAGGAATTAAATCCAACTGTCTTGTTTGTTTTAATATTTGCATTTTTTAAATTCACTTATATTTAAAATAATACAATAATTTCAATAATAAAAGTACAATATTGTTTCAGTCCTGCATTAGGTCAGGGATGGAGATTAGGTTTTCTTGGCCTTCTACATTTGGAAGTATTTTGTGAAAGATTAGATCAAGAATTTGATGCTCAAGTGGTAATTACAGCACCCAGTGTACCATATAAAGGTAGAATTTTGCTTATTTATTTTAAATCTTAAAGCTTTCTTTTAATTTAATAAAATTTGTTGTATAACTACTGAGAAGAATAATACAGTAGTACCTCAGGATACTAAATTAATCCATTCTGAAACTGAGATCGTATCATGAAAATGTTGTAAGGTGAATCATTTTTCTCAGCCACTGGCATGCTGATTGGCAACTAATCATCTTTTTCAAAGAATCCCACTTCAATTTAGAGTACAGCAATGGCTGAATACACATCATACATTACAGAGGTGAATGCCATCTTCCACAGTGCATTATCCAGCATCATACCGGGTGATCACAAGGCGTGATGGTCTGGGACACTATTGGATATCATGGGTGATCTCAGCTGCTCAGAATTGCAGGTATTTTCAACAGCAACAATTACATCAGGAAAGTTGTGGATTCCAAAGTTGTACCCTTCCTTCAATGCATTTCTGGAACTGTATTTCAACAGGACAATGCCTGTTCACATGTTGCTAGAAATGATCTAGACTTCTTTTCAGCATGACATATTGCTTCTTCCTTGGCCTTCCCATTCACCAGACATGTCCCCTATTGAACATGTCTGGGATTTTGTGGGTCTGAAACCCATTGTTGATGCTTGTCCCACAGCCAATACAGATGAACTTTGTGTTCAGATAGAGGCAATCTGGAATGCTATTCCTCAGGTCATTCAAAACTTGTTTGATGCAATTCCATGGCATGTAGAATCTCTTATTGGAGCACATGGCAGTTTCACCAAATACTGATTTTTGGCATGTAATATTGTTTGATTGCTCTGTAAATTTAATCATTTCTTTGTATCTCTACAGGTTACACATGAAATAAATTTTATTCATTTTTGATGATTCCTTCATGATGTTGCAATTTTTACAAACATGAGTTTATACAAAAAATATATGATTTTTGATGTATTTAAGTGATTTTTTTATAATATTGTTTGAAATAATAATAAATGAATAAAAAAAATTTGAGAATTTTATTATTCATTTATACAATAAGAAGTATTTTCTAAATTACTTGAGTTAATAAATATGTATTTATTAACATGTACAGTACATAGTAATACATGTTTACATAATAAAAGTTCAGTTTATCTTTGAAAACTTTTCATTTAATAAAAATAAATAACTATATATGTAAATTTAATATTTTTACAATTTAAGACATCCACCAGAAGATGGATTAAATATTGAAAATAAACTTAATTCAATTAGTTTTAATAAGTATAAGATCTGAAGATAATTTAATATTGCAGGGATAAATCCCATAGTTGAATGTTTATCTCCTCCAATCCAACAGTTATATATATATATATATCTTCAGTCATTTTATATTTAATTTCTTTAATGTTTTTGCTTATATTAAATATCTAATAAGTCTTACTGAATAAAAAAATTGTAGTTATTCTGATTAAATTTAACAAAAATTTTTTATTTACTATTTAGGAATTAATAGGAATTAAATCCAACTGTCTTGTTTGTTTTAATATTTGCATTTTTTAAATTCACNAAGCACTTTCACTGGATAGAGGTCGCTTGGTAAATATCTATCCAAAGAGGTTTGGCTTTGTCTACTTTTTAAAATGTTTCTAAAATGACTTAGGCAAATGTCATTACACTGAGCAGCAATACAGCCAGTGTGAACCTTTTTGGGATGTTTCTTTTCAATAAAATCACTTTCTGATAATACCTCAAAATTTCCTTTATCGAGTGAGATCCTTCCACGACGAAGTAAACACGCGGACTGAGACCGACAAACTAATGTAACGTCGTATGGTGAGTTTTTGTTCATACCGTGGAGCAAAAAATATGTTCGAATTTCATGTCATATCCTGAAAATTTCGTATGCTGGAGTGTTTGTATCCTGAGGTACTGCTGTAATTGATAATGTTAGCATCCAAAAATCTTTATAATGCTCAAGCAGAATAATACTATAATACTATTTATTGTACAATTATCTAGCTATAACATGACAAGAATTCATGCATTTATCTTGTAAATAGATTTGATAGGAAACTTTCATGCCATCAAACAGACTCCAGTAGGTCATATGTGATATTCTCCCATGTATGAATTACCAAGTTCTTCCATGAACTATTTTCCTTTTGTTCAACTTTGGTAATGATCACTTTGTTGATTGTTCACAAATTCTTTATATAGGAAAGGAAGATACATCAAAAGTTATAAAATATTATTTCAACAAATATTTCCAGAATAATGCATATACTGTAATTGTATTTGAAAGATTTAACAAATTATCAAACAAGAAATTTATTAATGTCACATAAATTAATTATAGTATTTGTGAATAGTATTAATTTATTCTTTCTATATTGTTCATTTTTCAATAGAATATGAAGAGAATAACAAACATTACAATATTCCAAAAGATGATGCAGTTTTCGTTAGAGTATTAGCAATATTGCCTAATATTAAATAATACTTATCACAATCACTTGATACATTAAGTGATTGTGATAAACATAAAAAACTAAAAAAGAACATCCTTTGCAAAAACTAAAAAAGTTTTTGCAAAGGATGTTCTTGAGTTTTTTTATGTTTGCTTTTCTGTTGATGCTGTTGTCAAACTCTTGTTAATAATAATAATAATAACGTATTATGACAGAGCCATAATCATAATTTACCACAGACCAGACATCACACTCATTGACAAACACAATAAAATCACATACATTATAGACATATCCATTCCAAACACTCACAATGTACAAAACACATGCACTGAAAAAATCAGCAAGTTCACAGAACTCACCCAGGAAATAAGGCATCAGTGGCAGTGGAGGATGGATAAGGTGCTTATTGTACCTCTCCTGTACAGGTGTCATATCACACACACTACACAAAAGCTTGGGAACTTTACAATTGAATAGAAACACATACATAACACTACAGAAGGCCACTATATTGAATACATGTCATATTGTTAGGAAATTCCTGAATACAGACACACTTATTTAATTTTTGTCTTGACTTTGGTCTGACATAGTATACAGTAACAGGTGTCAAGTGAGTATAACTCACTAAACTTAAAATATAATAATAAAATATTAATTATATAATATAATAATAATAATGTAATGATGATTTCCTGTATTTTAATACTTTTACTATTGATAATATAAATGATGCAAACTTTTTGTGAATTCAATGATGTATGTTATATAACATACATGTAATATTTTACAGTCAAACCTCATTAAGATGCCACTGTTTAAATTTGAAAAAATTACAATTTCCTATGGATGAACTCTAAAGGTGTCCTTCTTCCTTTCAGACAGAAAGGAAGAAGGACACCTTCCTTTCAGACAGAAAGGAGGGAGGACACTTTTAGATTTGTCCACAGAAAATTTTGTAATTTTTCCAAATTTATAATTGTTGCCCCATAATAAATTTTATGAAATGCCACTGTTTGTTTGAATATGAATTTGATGGTCTATCGAAGAAAGTTTATAACATTGCAATGGTGAAAAAATAAATTTATTTTATACTGCAATAAATTAAGTGTGTTGTGAACTGTATAAGGTATACTGAGAAAATGATTTAAAACTGATGGAGGAAACTAAAATGTCTTCATGCATCTGTCATGTCCAGTCACAAGGAACAATGTTCCTTGCAGAATAACCTTTTATTAGAGGCTATGCTCCTGCAAAATTATGTAAAAACAGTTGAAAACATCTATTAATTCATGTGCCTTTGTGTCCTTATTAAATACAAATTATTATATAAATGTCTACTAGGACATATCATATTATTAGGACTTATTTTACTGGTGTTCAGTTTCTGCAAATTGAGGAAAACCTATCCAGAAAAAACCATCTTCATTGTTCACTTGTAATCATCTGTACACACTATGTTTGTGTTTCAGACCTAAGGTCCCTCTTCAGCAGGTTTACATCAACAAGATGCTAAAACAAGATTTATAAAATTACATTTCAAAAAATTTTTTTCTGACAATTAAAATGACTTAGTTTTTTGTGGTATTTATATAAATCAACAGAAAAATTCTCATCATATTTAAACAATTAAACCTGTATAAATTAAACTTGAATTTAAAAATTAGAATATTTAAAATAAGTGGTTAAAACATTTTTCTAAACTTATGTATCCTTCACTTGATGTTCCATGTCACTGTTCCATGTCAATAATACTGTTCCATGATTGGTGGATTTCTCTTCCCAAGTTATTGATTCTATTATTTTGACTTTTTATGTAAATATATTCGTATACCAGTAGTTGTCTTTTAAAATTATTTCTTTCAATTTTTATTAACTTAAATTTACAAAAATCTATGAAGTTAGTCATAAGTATTTCCATAAATCATTAAACTTTTAAATGAAAAGATGAAATCAAGATATAATTTTTAAATATTTTATTTAGTGAAAATTTCTGGACCAAAAAATATAAAATTATATGGCAGTGAAGAATTGGTTATTACAGATCCATTGAAGGTATGAAAAATTTATACTTAATATTAAATTTTAATTTACCAGTTATATTTAAATTTTAAAGAATAAACTTTTTATCTTAACTAATAGAAATTTTGTTGTTTCAAAATTATGAAACTTCAAATTGAATGACATTTCTTTTTTGGAAATTATGATAATTTATAGTGGAAGAATATATAAACTATAACAACCAGATTATACTTTTATTCTACTAAAAAGTTTTACTAACTAGCTTACAGTTTTAGTTATATTTAAATAGAAATCATTAGGTTAAACATTAACATTTTTTTATTTAATTTAATTAATCTATCATTAAACAAAAGTTTATGTGAAGTTATATAAATGTATCACATTTTATAAACATGTAATATGTGTACACACACATTATATATATATTAGTAGTTAACTATCACTTGTGGAGATTGGTAAATGCAGATAAATGTAGTTTCTGGTTGCTACAATGGTTATTTAGAAATTAACCTCTGATAGGCAGTGAAAAAACAAGAATAAAGACAAACTATACTTATTATACATAAAAAGTACATACATATCTTAGTTAACATAAATTTCACGGGAATTTAGGCATTTGTTATAACATGGCACCATTTTTTGTATTCCCTCATCAAAGAAATTTGACACCTGGGAGTTCAGCTATCCATGAATGCCATGCATCAGTTCCTCATTGAACTTGAATTATATTTTTAACCACACTTATTTTTAGAAAAAAATGAGTCACTTGGTGCAAAGTTGAGGCTTTAGGAAGGGTGATCAAACAATTCCCATCAAAACTATTGGAGCAATGCCTGTGGCAAGCATTGTTCAGGACAAAAATCACATTTGAAGACAAGCTTTGCCTCTTGTTCTGAATTACCTTTTAAAGTTTTTAGAGTTTCACAGAACACCTGTGAAGTAACAATAGTCTCAGACTCCATAAAATCTGTCAGCAACATTCTCTTATGGTTTCAAAAAACTGTAGCCATCATCTTTTTGTTGGATAACAATTGCCTGGATTTCTTGGGCTTGTTTAGCAAGTTTGTCTGCATTTATTACTTTTTATTGTTCCTTTGTCTTCATATTCACAAACTGAATCATGTTTCATTTCCTGTAATGATTTTGTCCAGGAAAGCATTGCCTTTGACATAGTAGCATTGCAAAAACTGCAATGCAGACCCCATTTGCTGCACTTTATGACTGACCAAGGTTTTTGGGCACCCACTTGCAGAAAACTTATGATAACCCAGAGTCAAGGTCACAATTTCAGAGTGTTGCTCATGGAATTTTAGGAAATTGGCATGATAATTGACATGTGAACTGACAGCATTCACAGACCAAAGTGGTCTTTGGTCTGTGAATACTTTGTCCACTCATTCTACAAGTTTGGCAGTCATCACAGACAGTCTTCTTCCATCAGCTTCATGATGCATATCTGTTTGGCCTCCCAAACCTTCCAATGCCATTCTCTCACACAACAGTCACTCAAGAAGTTTTCACTGTACACAACACTCATCCTTTGGTGAGTCTCAGTTGCACTTCAGTGAATCCTTTGGTCAATTCATAGTGCTATCTGCTTTTTGCAAAAAGTGGATAACACCAAGTACCTCACATTTAGTGGGAGCTTTGATGACATAAGCCATGTTTCCACACTTGCTATCCAACTTGCATTTCACAAAATGGTTGACCACATGGGCAATCATGATTCAGCATACCACTGTTTAATTCTGCACTCATATTTATTTCAGGTTGCTACACTAAGCTATATGGCTGTGTTGCCTAATGGAGGTCAATTTCTGAATAACTCTTCTATTAAAAATATGTTTAACTAATAGTATATCACATATAATACCAAACAATACTGTAAACTCTATTGGCTTGATATTAATATTGAAATACAATAATTAAAAGTAAATTAAAACAGATAAAGATAAACTCAACTTAATGTAATACAGTATTGTTATAAAAAAAAAACAGCTTTGTGAATGCAATGTGCACTTTTAATTAAATGGCAATCAACTGGAAGTGGGAGACAAACATGTGATGCATGAAGTGTGAGCTTACTTGTGGCACAGTGTACCAAGTTTAAACTTACATTTTTGTTAGAAATTGATTTTATTTTAATTTTTATTTAAAATATTATTATTTTTTTATTTTTTTTGCTGGTTGCTTGTGTGAGATATTGGCAGGAAATTATTCAGCCCCAGTTAGGGTGGATGAGTATGTAGTCTTCTTTGAAAGTTTAACCATTTATTATAAACATTCAAAAGGAGCTTACAATAATTTTTCAAAATCACTTCAAAAGTGTCTAAGTCTGGATATGTTTGATTTTTCCTTCACAAAATGGAAGCCCCAGGGTAGCATTGATTTTGAGTGTGGAGCTCAGATGGAATTAACTAGGTAAAACGGAGAAAGTCCTTGGTAGCCTTGGTTGAGAAGACAAAGCAGAAACACACGCACAAAATAAGAGATTAGAACTTGTGAGCTCTCCAAGCAGCTTCAGAAGGATGGCAGGAAAGAATGAAGATGAACTATTGATGGGAAAAAGCCCAGTTTCCATGGTTTCATGGTTTATATAGAATTTTAGCATATTAATAAGGTTCTGATTGGTTCTCAATTGGTCACACACTGTTTCCAGGTGTAACAAGACTCAGATTAGGGCACAAAAAAGGTCAATAGTCCAAGTACAATTTGATATCTCATTTTGACTCCATCCAAGAATTGTTTATTGAACTTTAGCCTTTTTTTCTCATATTTTAAGCTATTGTGTTGTGATATTATGACAATCAAGAATTTTAATGATTTTGTTATGATGTTCTCCATTCCATTAATATAAAATTATTTATCAAAAGTTTATCCTATTTTCTTATTTCATCATATTTATGACTACCTGCATCAGGTTCCCTTTTCTGAGCAGATATCTGTAAATTCTTGTTGCCTGCACTCATTTCACATTTGTGACTTATATCACTTTATTTTAACTCATTTTTGACATGTTTACAATATATATTTTTTTCTATTGACAATTTTACCTTGTCATAATGTTGTTTATTCTATACATCCATTTGGTAATAATTTCTGTTACATTCACATTCTTTTCATTTTTACGTATGTTTTTGGGGTTTTGGACCCAGTCTGGAATCTCACACTTGAGTTCTGGCTAATAGAGAGCCGGTCTACTCTATGTATGTATGTATGTATGTAGAGGTCCATCAAAAGTAATGTGTAGTCTGTCAACACTTGCAATGGATGATGCAGCTGTTTTTTTTTTATGTATATACTGTAAGTGGTAATATTCTGGATGAGCAGGCAATTTAAAAGGATAATGTAATGGTTTGTGTACAATCATACTTAATGATTTGCTACTATTACCTAGTGGATCATAATATATTGGATTAAACTAAATTCAACCTATTTGATCTTGTTTCTCTCTAAGTCAGCAAAAGCAGAAAAAGCTACTGTATGCCTGTTAAATTAATAGATGGGTTATGTTCCTTAAACAGGTGATATGATAGGTATCTTATGCACCATAATTGGCAACTAAAATTCTGTAAAAACTTATAATTTTACATTTATATTAGATTTTTATTTTTTTGAATTTAAAATAAACTGAGATGACATCTGAAAATTTTGTTCTTGCAAGTTTTTCAACAACTTTTTTTATAAAACTAATGTAAGCTACATTTTAACATATGTATTAATAAAATGCTCCATGATAGCAGGAAGGAAACCTAATTTGCAAATATTTAAAGAACAATCTGATTGACTTTGAGTAAATCTATATATTCTAATGACATCATTATTGATTTCCTTAGTAGAAATGGGACAAGGAGTAACTTAATTACTTAAATATTTTAATATATCATCTTTTCTATATTCCATGTGATTCATACAATTTGTTTTGATTCAAGATCTCATTTTCTGTTTCCTTTATGCCATCATGAAACATCTCATTAATACATATGTTAGCCATGCATCCTGATGATATTTTAAGGAGCTAGTAAGAATAATAAAATTTTAAACATTTGGTAAGAATATTTTCAGATGTCATCTCAGTTTGTTTTAATTAGTAGTAAAAACTCACTGTGTTTGGCGTTATTGCTCGTTTTTTCCCGTTTATTCAAGCGCTTTCGACGAATATATATTTCCGTCGTCTTCAGGTAAAGATGTTTTAATCGAAGATGGACGTTCGATAAAAGAACACATAAATTTAAAATTAAATAATTTTTCATATGATTCTGCAACGGTTTGAATTACGTGCGATGTTACGAATACGATGTAATACGGCACATGCGTGTACTGCTTCCTGTCAGTGACGTGATATATGATGTAACTCGCCGTTTAATCGCTTGTATAGAGCGATCCATATATTTGGCAGCTCCAGAGTAGGTGTGTTGCACGAATCAAATGTTGTTATATATAATGACTCCCATATATAGAGTAGTCTTCGGTTGTTGCATGCCCTGAGTATGGTGGAGTGGGCCCATAATGGGTTATAATTCATGTCGCACACTCTTCTTGCGAGCTCAGTGTTGCACCTTCTTTTTGCTATATCATCTTGGTGTTCGGTCAGGCGGGTAGCCAACATTCTTGCTGTGGCCCCAATATATCTCGTGTTATTCCCCGTTACGGGATTTTCTAACGGAACCGCATAAATTCCTGACTTCTCAAGGGTGGAAAGCTTGTCTCGGTCATTGCAGAGCAATCTGCGCAAATTAGGTAACGGAGACAGGGGCAGGAGCAGACCATGTTGTTTAAATATGCGGCAAATGCGTAGAGAAAGTGGACCGAGGTATGGTAAGGCCGGTTGTACGTACATAACTTCCCTCCTGTTGGTTAGCGTAGAGATTGGAAATAGCGTCCTCTTGACTTTGTTGAGCACATGTGTGTACTTAGCACGTGAGAAACCCGCTGCACGTACTGCTAAACTAATATTGTTTAATTCACTGTTTATGAGATCTTGTGTTGATGGCAGCAAAAACGCTCTTCTTAGTAGGGCGGTTATGGCGGCATCCACATAACGTGCAGGTTGGAATGCATTTGCCGGGATGATGTACGGTAGCATGTTAAACTTATGTTGAACCGAAAAAAGTAATGTTTCCGATGTTCTGCGTATGCATAGATCCAAGAAAGTTATAGCCGCACTACTTTCTTTTTCCCACGTAAAATTGATGGAGGGATATACACTAGAAATGTGCTGCATGAAGGTGCAAAAGGCTTCATCGGTGCCCTCCCAGGCTATGAGGATATCATCCACATATCGTAAATAGAGCAGTGGGTAAAGGTAACCCAATATATCTCGGAATAACACGAGATATATTGGGGCCACAGCAAGAATGTTGGCTACCCGCCTGACCGAACACCAAGATGATATAGCAAAAAGAAGGTGCAACACTGAGCTCGCAAGAAGAGTGTGCGACATGAATTATAACCCATTATGGGCCCACTCCACCATACTCAGGGCATGCAACAACCGAAGACTACTCTACATATGGGAGTCATTATATATAACAACATTTGATTCGTGCAACACACCTACTCTGGAGCTGCCAAATATATGGATCGCTCTATATAAGCGATTAAACGGCGAGTTACATCATATATCACGTCACTGACAGGAAGCAGTACACGCATGCGCCGTATTACATCGTATTCGTAACATCGCACGTAATTCAAACCGTTGCAGAATCATATGGAAAAATTATTTAATTTTAAATTTATGTGTTCTTTTATCGAACGTCCATCTTCGATTAAAACATCTTTACCTGAAGACGACGGAAATATATATTCGTCGAAAGCGCTTGAATAAACGGGAAAAAACGAGCAATAACGCCAAACACAGTGAGTTTTTACTACTAATTATAATTACTTGGCGTGAATAGCATACTAGTCTATATTAAGAAATGGAAACAGTTTGTTTTAATTCAAAATGACAATGATCTGATATAATTAGAGAATTTTGAGATTTTATGAAATTTTAATACCAATATTGGTTTAAATATCAAATTTTAAATGAAAATAATAATTCAAATTTAAATGCCTTTGTGTCCTTAATTTATTAATTTAAACTTAAAACATCAACTAGGACTTATACAGTATAATAAGTCCTAATAATAGATAACTGGTTCTGCAAATTAAATAAACAAAGTCAGAAAAACAGTCTTTATTTATCACCTGAACATGTACATGATATCTTTGTGTTCAGACCTGTTGGTCCCTCATCAACAGGTTTACCATAGACATTCTAATTCCTGAGTTTTTAAGTACATCTTCAAGACTGACAATATTTAATGCAAATTTCAATAGTATTGATTCAAACATATTCCTGATCATTGAGTTTTCACCTTCCCTTGAACATTTTCTGACTTTGTTTACTTAATTTGCAGAACCAGTTATCCAATATGATAAGTCCTAGTTGATGTTTTAAGTTTAAATTAGAAAATAATAATTGTTTATATAGTTTAGAAAATTATTAGAATATTCTTAAGTATTTGAATGATGATTTAATATTATTAATAAATTATACTTTAGTTGCCTGACCCAAAAGATATTTCTGAATATTTTGAACCAATGGTAATTGGAACAATTATTACTCCTGTGATTTATGTTGGAAGCATTATGAAAATATGTATGGTAAGTGTAAATTATAACTAAGATTTCTAAAATTTTCAATAAAAGTTTGTATTAATATGCAATTTATAATTAGAAAAATCTTTCTGTTATCTAATATAGTATATAAAAATAATGTTTTATTGAATTTGTTATATAATTATTTAAAGAGGATTGTGAATATCACTTGCAAATATGCAAGTAAATGAAAGATCAAGTACTTTTATATTTGCAACTTTAATATTATTTATTAAACCTATAAGAATTCTGTTCTATTCTTATTTTCTATCACAGTTTCTATTTAAATTAAATTTTAAAAATTTCAAAAATAGAATTATACTTATTGAAATGTGCATTAAAATACAGTAAAATTAAATATATCTTTTGATAAATACAGTAGAGCGTCGATTTTCCGAAAGTCAATCATCCGAAAGAATTCCAGTCGGCAAATTTAAATTTTCGCCAGTGCTGTGGCGCTTCAATCTTTGGCTATGTCTTGTACTCAAATATTTTACGTTTTTGATACTAAATTAACATCTGAAGTATAATTTTTTATTGTTTTTATATTTTTCAATATATTTATTTTGTTTGTACAAAATAAAAAAAATAATTTTTAACGATGCAATAGTCTTTGTTAGGCATCGACAAAAATTCAACGCAAAGCGACATGCAATGGATAAAAATTTTAACATCGGATACGTTAAACTATTTTTTCGTACATAAATTGGTTATCCGAAATATCAGTTATACGAACAACCCCAGTCCCCAATTGATTCGGAAAATCAACGCTCTACTGTATTGTAATTGGATACAACATATAATTTTTTCATATAATAACTTATAAAATTAGAATACCTAACAGAAAATTTTAATATTCTATTTTTGAATTAATTCAAATATAATAAAATTCAAATTGCAGTTTTCATTTGAAGTTTGATGATAGCTTTATAAATGTGTTTATTTGCTCACAGCTCTGTTTATTTTATAATATATGTAATTGGAGACTTTATTTATCTTCTAAATGAAATTTAATTATTAAGATGTATTTATTCTAACAAGAATTACCATTATGTTACTGTAAGTTATGAATTTGAATGTCCTAGAATCAAAACTTTTTGGTGTATGTTTTGATTTGTTTTTTATAGACATATAGTTTATACACAAATTATATTTTGTTTTTCTTATTTATTAACAATTTTAGCTAGTGAAGAAATTATACTTGTTTTATTGATTATAACTAATTGAATATATGTTTAATCTTATTATTTTTGTTATAGAATTATTTTAAGTAGTCTATTGATTGAACAATAAGTTAACATACTGTAACAATATAGTTTATTTATCCAAAATGATTCAGATAATCAAAAATTCAGATAGTAGTTAGGTTTATAAGTTAGTATAAACATTAGTGAATTTGCAGCTGAAGTTTTCAATGCGAAAACGTGTACATCGGATATCCTGTAATCTTAGCAAGATGCTGCTGAAGTTTGACAATGGCATTTGGAACGTCAGTGGAATCATGCTTGACATTCTAAATGCCATTGTCAAACTTCTAGGTTTACAGATGGCAGTGCTGAACGTCCAATGTACACGTTTTCACGTTGAAAACTTCAGCAGCATCTTGCTAAGATACATAACAAAAAAAAAATGGAGGAAAAGATTTATTGACCCTAAAACTTTAATAATCCTTTTTATACAAAAAGTAAGTTATAGATTTTATTTCTGATTTTAATTTTTTAATCTATATTGATTTTTATGCCTGAATAATTTTTGCATAATACTATTTTCTGTGATATTGTAAATGTATCAAAAGTATGAATTTTGATTATAGACATTTTATTTATAAATGTATAATTAATAGACTATTTAACTTAAAAATTGAATAATGTTAAATATAGAAGTATTTTTACTAAATAACATATCAACAAAACCGAGATAATTTACAATAAGACATCCTTGCTTTTTTTAAAGGAAAGAAGAGGAATTCAGAAAACTTCCCAGGCTATAGATGATAATCATATTATGTTACAATACAAGTTTCCTTTGAATGAAGTTATTGTTGACTTTTATGATGAATTAAAGTCTATTTCATCTGGATATGCTAGGTATTGAATTAACATCATAGATAAAGTTTATATTAATTAAATGTAATTATTAGAAAACTGAATAATTATCTTTTTGTAGTTTTGATTATGAAGAAGCTGGATATGAATCAAGTACATTAGTAAAAGTAAGAAATTTTTAAAATTTTATTTAAAGTTTTAGTTTTCATCATTGTTAATGACTATAATAAGATAATTCTGTGAAATTGTTATGAAAATACATTAATAAATTGACAAACCTTAACTTGAAAAATCAATTTTTCTTTATTATTAAATCATTAAATTATAATAATTACTGGTATGCTAAATATATATACATAAATAACACTCAAATTTATCATTATAAATTTATCTTTATTATATTGTGCTCATTTTATTACTTTATTCTATAGCTTTTATCATTTTTACTGTGTACTAGAGTTAAGAGCTTATAATCCAGTGGTTCCAACATTTTTGGATCTATAGCACACTTAACAATCATGTGAAGGTTGCAACACACTTCATTATTAAATATTACTGGACAGCTCAACAGACTGATCATGGAGTCTAATGTTTTTCCTATGATAGTTTACTGGTACAGTACAAACTTCTGAAATATAGCTGATAACACATAGAAGTACATTTTATTGTTTTTTTTACAAATTTAGCATTTGTCATTTTAATTTTTTTTATTTGCCTTGCAATTTATAAGTGTACCACAACACACCAATTGGGAATCATTGCTATATGTTTAACAAGTAAAATGGATTATAGAGAGTGGTTTACAATCATATAAATAAAATTGAATTTAATTAATTGATGATATATTAATACGTAAATGCATGATTTAAACATAAAAATATTCGTTGTAGAAAAATACTTTAGCAAAATCATCTTAATGTTTTTTACATTGACTTGTAATTTATTTTGAAAAGTACATGAAATAAGATTTGAACAAAGAAAAACAGAATCTTTCTGAATAACTATGTATATTATATATGTATAATATTGTTAGTAATACAGTCGACCCCTCCATAACGCGGGTTCATATAATGCGGATTCGTATATCACGGCGAAAAAATTGCAACTCTATTCATATAAAGATGCTAAAAGAGACTCGTAAAATGCGATAAAACGTCATCATCGACTCATGTCGCAACAGGATTGGTCAAATCTGGACCAATAGTGGACGAGCAGCCGAACTACTTACACGCTACAGAGAGTTTAGGCGGGTAAGTTGGGTTTACTATTGTCTGCACAGTATATAAATTAGGTACTGTAAGTGTAATACAGTACTGTAATTTTATACATTTCTTGTGAAAAAAAACATTTCTTATTCAACGGCCATAAAAATTATTTCTATTAATGATGTCTCCAAAGTTCAATGAATTTTTCACAGAAAAATAACTTATTAGAAAACGCACCCACCGTTTGGTGCCCTGCTCCGTGATGCAAGCTTAAGCAATGGCATCGTTGAACGATGCACACTCAGTAAGTAATCCTACAATTTTTTGTTTATAGCATAGTTTATACAGATTATTCCCAAAAAATGATACGTGTTTTGGAAATGTTGAGTCAAATTAGTCTAGAATCGATTAATTTTATGGAAGAAAACCTTTCAAACAGCCGTAGTCTGTAAACTGCACACGTGCTGGGCTGTGATTGACTCATATATTTAAGGATTCCTACAACGTGAAATTCTTATAAAGTGGAATGTATCTACCGCGTTATAGGGAAGGCGACTGTAATGTCATCAATCTATTCCTAAAAAATAGATTGATTACAGGAAAACATTAATTAGGATACTATTTCCCATTATTTTAAATGGAAAAAATTACAATGTATTACATCATCAACCCAAAACTTCAAACTAATTTCCAAAAAATAAATAAAACACAATATAACATCTATATGTAAATTACAAACTATCACATTATGATATAAAATGTTTATACATTGCTTTATGGTCACCAAATAGTTAATATATATGCATTGACATGAAAAATGTACATGCTGTAAAGCAAACATTATGTTTACTGTACTGCAGGATAAATATGCAGCAATAAAGGGATTTATTTTAAGAAATGCAGACAAAAATTTAGAATAAACAAGGAATCAATTGTAATATATTTTTAATAAACTCTGTGACACTATTAGTAATCAATTCTTCAATTTACATAAGTGATGTCAGAAAAGTGTGTTTGGGCTTTCTGCATTAGTAGTAGTAGACATGATGCTATGATGCCACTTCCAGAGCCAGCTATGCATATTCCATTTTGTGACATAGGGTGCTTTTTAAAATGTCTATACAATTCTAACATTCTAACCACTTATATTTGGAATGTAACTTGAGACTTTTTCTACATATTATTTTGTTGAGACAAATGCAAATTATTTTTCTCATATAAATGGTAGCCAAAATACATACATTATGAAGTTTCAATATATCTTAATGTATTATTATAACCAAAAGACATTTTATTGTGTGTATGTATATATGTATGTTAGTAATTATTAATACTGTTTCTAAAATTTTAAAGATAAGTATATATGCAGTTTAAAAAAATTGACATAAAAGTTTAATAGTAATATAGGCTTATAAGTTCAGACTTTACATAAAAATATTAACTTTGGAATTTCGTCAGATAATATTTTTTGTAGACACCATTTATTCACTTCATGTATTCTGGAACACGTGAAGTGAATAAATGATGTCTGTCCAAAAAAAAAAATTTTTTTTTGTAGTCTCTCTCTTCAATTAACTCAGTATAAAATTTAATGTTAATATTTTTTATGATACCTTCTTGTCTAGTCTTCATATTTACTTGTGAGCACTATATTGGCCTTTCTTTATTGCTAGACTTATTACACTACCACAGGACATCAGATTAGCCTTAGAAAATCATTTTATTATTTCAAAAAGAATGCATTTTGGACCTTAAGTCCCTCTCCTTTTTGAAATAATAAAATGATTTTCTAAGGCTAATCTGATGTCCTGTGGTAGTGTAATAAGTCTAGCAATAAAGGCCAATATAGTGCTCACAAGTAAATTAAAATTTATGTTTTGAATATATCCTGTTTCTATTGAAACATGGATTTACCTAATATTCATTTAAATTGATGATAGTTGTAACAGAACATTCCCTTCTAAAAACCTGATTTTATTTGTAGATGAATATTTTATTAAATGGACAGCAAGTAGATGAATTAACTACTATTGTACATACTTCAAAATCACGTCAAATTGGGCAAAATATCTGTTTGAGATTAAAAGAAACTATACCACAACAACAGTTTGAAATTGCCATACAAGCAGCAGTTGGTGGGAAAATCATATTTCGAGAAAATATTAAGGCACTGCGTAAAAATGTATTAGCAAAATGTGTAAGTAATAACTTAATTTTTTAAAAAATTATTATTATTTTTGTTAAATAGATAATTAATTATTACAAAAAATGTTTTATCTTCTTGTCTTCTTTTAAACTTAAAATTATTTATTATTAATGAATTATTCATTGTTAATTATTTGTATATGTATTTAAAAATTGATATTTGCTTTTGTATTTTTATTATATGCCTAATCAGATCATATATATACTTTAAATTTTTTTTTTCATTAAATAATACAGGATGGACCAAAAAGAATATACGTATTTCAAACTGATATATTTATTAAACTATCGATAGTAGCAGTGTGCTGCGGGTATCGGAGGAATGAGTGCATTGTCTAGTTTGTCCCCAGATGTCAGTTGTGCTTGGTTACAATGACGTATTCACAGTTGTTGTAAAATGGCTACGCCACAGCACAAAAGCTTTTGTATTCTTGAGCTTGCGAAGTGTAATTCCGTGATTACAGTGCAAAGACGTTTCCGGTTGAGGTACGAAATTGATCCTCCGAATGGATGGAACATTCGCAGATGGTACCGTCAGTTTGTTGACACAGGTTGTGTATGTAAAGGAAAGAGTCCTGGCCGACCTCGTGTATCTGAAGAAAACGTCGCACGGATTCAAGCTGCTTACCAACGTAGCCCTTCAAAATCAACACGTCGTGCCAGTCGGGAATTGCAGCTGCCTAAAACAACAGTTTGGCGTGTTTTGAGACGCAGGTTAGTTATGAAGCCCAGACCGTTCATGTCGCTGGTGGAGGACATATTGAACACCTGTAATCTAAACTAGAGTGTTTCATAAATATGTGTCCCAAGTTCCATAGTTGTATGTCTTACAGTTTATTAAATATATCAGTTTGAAATACGTATATTCTATGTTTAATTCATAATGTTTTATTTCTCTTTGTAAAATATTGTTTTAATATAAATGAAGTATATTTTCTTCATAACAAAATGAACAAACTGGATAAAAGTATATATAATACACCTAATGCCATATCAATCCAGCAAAACTTGCTAATGTTTTTGACCATTTTAAATTATCTTCTTTCTATATTCTTTCTGTTAAATTTAAATTATCTTCTTTCTATATTCTTTCTGTTAAATTTGTTTTTTCCACCATAAAAATTTATATCAGATTTTCCATGTGTGCTTTGCAATTATACCATAATTTTTGACAACTTTGTGCAATATAAATTATTTATTTTGAAAACAACACCAGAAGTATCATTTTTGAATATAATGTCAATTATAAATTAGTTGTTTAAATAGAATTTTTTTTTCTGAAAGATGCAAACAGTTTAGTTTCTGATGTAGAAATAATATTTTCTTTATGTCAATTATGAGTAACTTTTGTATGTTTAACGAATAAAAAGAAATTCCCATCGCTTCAATTTTTTCAGTTGTATTTCCAACAATGTTAATATGGCAAAGAATATTTTCCATCATCATTTGACAATAAGATGCTATTTACATTCTTAGAAAATACATTTAAAGTTTTTTACAGTAGATGGTATAATAGATTATTTTTTCCTTCCTCATCTTTGGTTCAATGGGTGTTGATTACAATATCTAAGCTTTTTTTTCATTTGTGCACAGTGCAGAACATACAGCTCAATCATCAACTACAATTGTTTCTTTCTCAAACTCTTTCTGTTGCATTTCAATAACTGAGTAGAATTTGGGATCATCATCCTGATCAAATGAAGTGATGTTAATATCTGGAAGGTACACTCAAAACAGTTACAAACAGTTTTTGTCTTAACCCATGCATCAAGGAATTATTTTTAATCTTGAAGCTGGCAAAAGTTACAATTTGAACTTCCCTGATGTCATGCAATTAGTAAAATTTTACTATCACATGATGCTCATAAGGAAAAAGTTGACATAAATAGGGCAAGTCGGAGAGGAGAAAAATCAGTTTGATTGCCAAGTCCCAGACATATGGATATACAGAGCAGTTAGAGCCTTACCATTTTAAGATCAAACTGGTATAGCTATGCTGCAAACACTGGCAAAAACATCCAAGTCTTTCTGTTTGCACTATAAGCTAAAGAAAGTTGTTTTACATTCTTGAAACATCATTGGAAAATAAAAAAAGCCAAATAAACTGATCTTATACATGTAAAGGAGGAAAACAACCAAAAGACCACATAACTGTTCTAATGGCTGCAAACATAGTTGAAAGTGATAAGTTTTATTCAGGGCACACTTGAAAAATAAGTCAGTTCATTGGCATTATTTTCCTAGTAGGACAATTTTCTTCTAGGATAGTTTGAGTTTGCTTTTTCCAATTTTCTATTTTGCAATATAACAGCACTTTTTACCACAAATGTGCTTGTAGGTAAACCATTGATGGAATAAAATCAATATCTATATCTTTGATGAATTGTTCAGATTAAAGAAAAATCTTTAACTATATCATGATCAATACTAGGAAAATTGGGTTATTCTTGATAGCATTGCAATACCATAGGTATACAGGGTGTCCACTTAAACATCTATCCAGGAGCAAAAAGTATCTTTTCAGCATTGCACAAGTGTATACATCTTGTGCATGCTTGCTCCAGCATTAAAATAACCAGAGGGAATCAGTTTAATATGATTTATAGCATAACATACAAATAATCTGACTATAAAGCTCACTTTTTAAATCAAATTCTGCAATGTTGGCTTTATTTTGTTAGAGAAAATGTATTGCTGCTGAAGGCAGTCATTTTGAACAAAGATGTAGACACTTGAGCATGATGCTATGGATGGCATGTATGGATCTGATGTCACTATATCACAGACCTGTTGTGTTAATAACAAGTCATCCAGCCATTTATCCACCATTATGTTTAGGATGTTCAGATATTGGTCACTTTTAAGGATGCCATCAGTGAATATAGGACTAAGAAACTGTTCATCCCAAATTCCACACAAGGTATTTAGGTTAAAACACTTGGTGTTACATATATTGTGAAGCGTGAAGCATGCCTCTGCCCTATAATGTATGGTACATTGTGACAATTATATACTCCATTCTGGAAAAATAGTGCCTTGTTGGTCTATAAAATTTGCTGAAGTAGTTGTGGTAAATCATGCTGTAAATTTAACACCACACTGCATTTCAAATTGATGTGCAGCATCTTCTGCATGTTGTGCTGGCTACAGATAGCAGCAGAATGGGTATGTTTATTATGGCAGAATAATACATAGCGTATTTTTGTCTGCTGCAGTCCACAACCTAACCTATGCTGAAAAGATCATTTTTCCCTCTGGATAGATGTTTAAGTGAACACTCTACTTGCATGTGCACATATGTATATAGCCTCTTAACTGGTTACAAACATCTATGTGATTTTTCTCCTCTTCTAATGCTTTAATTGCTTGATATTTTGTCTCCTTTCTCATTCTGCTATTATTCTAAAAATTGAAAAATGCACAAAAGAAAGTTAAAACTGTTAAAAGGATTTTATGTTTGTTGTCAATAAATTAGCCTGTCCGTGTTATATTCTGATGAATGATAGATTTTAAACTAAAATATTGTACAAATCTGAAATAGTCAATTTATGCAATCACAGAAATAGGTAAAAATTGCATATTTGGGCCACAAAATCATATATATTGGACCATGTATTGTACCTCGCATAAGAAACTTAAATTTAACAAATCCTGTAGACAAGCAAACTAAAACTTCAAAAGATGTCTATAGTTAAACAAACCCATCCATTTTATTGGGCTGCAATGTGAAAAAAATTATAGACCTATAAATTCCCAATGTCATCCATCCGTCTGTCTGTCTTTCCTTAATCTTGAGAATAAAATTAGATAGATATGGAAACCTCAATTGACTATATACGAGTATGAACTTTTGGTTAGCACCAGAAGTCATTATTTCAATGCAAAAGTTTTCTCCTGAAAGCAGTTAATTAATAGATGATCAGCACAACTCTATTGTTAAAGAAAAAGTATAATTTACAGGGGATACTAATTTGAGATGAATGCATTGTGATGATCTCTCAATAATTAATCACTTGTACTATTTTGAATACTTTATACTTTCAAATGTTTAATTATTAATAAATTTTATTTATTTTTCATTTAGTATGGTGGTGACATAACTAGGAAAATGAAGTTGCTTAAGCGTCAGGCTGAAGGAAAGAAAAGAATGAGAATGATAGGCAAAATACAAGTTCCTAGGGATGTTTTTATCAAAGTATTGAAAAGATAATGTCAATTATTTTTAATAAAATATTTTTGTACAGTTTTCTTGATCTGTTTTATGTTTTTCCATTCTTATTCTAGAACCTAGTCTAAAATCTATTTTAATCATTACTAATTTTTTAATAAGATAAAATGGGTTGATTTTAGATAACCAGGGTTAATAATTAATAGTTTGGTGAGGGAAGGATATATATAGGGAAATATCCTAATCGAGAAAAAACAAGTCACACAACGATGGTAGGAATACATTGAAGAACTTTACAAAGGGGACAAGTTGGATGAGACACTGATTGATGGTCCCAAATCATTTGCATCAATCTTAAAATGCAAATTTGATAAGACACCAGAACCCTTAAGAATAATAACCCTTAGAACGTTTAAGTGTTTTCTCCTAGAGCCATTATAACAACCACTACAAATTCATCAACAAAATGTATATAATTGGCCAAGTGCCAAAACATTTTGAAAAGAACATAATGGTTCCAATTCCAAAGAAGAAAGGAGCACAGAACACTAAGTTTAGTCTCACACACATCGAAAATTCTGTGTAGAATAATCTATCAAAAGACCAATTTGTTTTCAGATGAAACAAAGGTAAACAAGAAGCTATACTAAGTCTAAGGATGCTCATCGAACAGCTTATTCGTGTAAAAAGGCAAGCACTCAGAGTTTTTAGACATAGAGAAGGCTTTTGACAATGTGGACTGGAACATACCTTCGGGTTCCTCAGTGATCTGAACATAGACTACAGATAGGCGAATACTATATCAGCTATACAAGAATCAAACTGTGGTTTTAGGAAGAGAAGAAGCCAATATAATGAAAGGAGTAAGACAAGGTTAAAGACTAGCACCACTATTGTTCAACATATATAGAATTCTTTCATTGCTTATTTATATGTATAAGGTATAAAAGTGAACAGAAAGTTGTACAGCATGATAAGATTTGCTGATGACATCAAATGATAGCGTAAGATGTAGATGATCTACAGATAGCTCTTGAAAATTTAAAAGATGTGGGATTAGAATAAATAGGAAAAAACAAAGATCACGAGATGTTAAAAAAAACAAAGAACAAGGAGGAATGAATATCTATTTGGACAGTAAAAAAGAAATAGAAGTCAATGAGTTCACATACCTAGGAAGCATAATTACCTCAGATAGAAGGAGTGAAATGAGATGTTACAATGAGAATAGCCAAGCAAAACAGGCATTCTGTAGGAAACGATTCATTAAGAGTTTCATCTGGAACACAGCATTGTACGATTCACAGACATGGTCACTCCGAACAGCAGAGAACAGAAAACTGAAGGCTTTTAGATGTGGTGCTGGCAAAGAATGATGTGAGTGTCATAAACAGAGAAGAGAATTTTGAGAAAGATAGAGGAAAGGAAAAATGACATGATTGGCCACCTAATTTGACACTTGAAATGGATGAATGTTTTATTGGAAGGAAAGATAGAGGGCAAAAGAGGACATGGAAGACACCTTATCAACAAATATAGCTTCTCTCTTTGCTTAGCTATCTGTTTAAGACTGCATACAATCCATGATTGCCCACCAACTATTGGTTGAGGGGAGAGAGAGAATAATTAAGTTTTTATATTATATAAATATTAAAATCTAGAAAACATTTTTCTGTAATTATACTTTCACTATTTACTAAATTTATGATGAGTTAGAATTACAATTAACATCTCATTTTACTGAAACATCCAACTGTGAGAATACAGGGGCAGTACCCTAATTGCCTCTTACATGTGGAGTTGGTAAAACTTGCTCACTTTATCTTTTGGATGGCTTTAGGAGGGCAAAATCGAGTGGGGAGGTGTGAGTAAGTTGACAAGGTTACTGAATAATTAGACAGGGTGACAGGTTAATCCAGACTATAACATTTAATATACACTAAACCTAGATTCAGAGGACACGTTACTGCTACTTATAGCTAAAGAACCGAGAGAGAGTTTACAATTTTACAGATAATATACCTCATAGATCGATGGTTCCTGATCTCATTGTATGGGATGTCAGTGAAACACTCCTGGATTGGCATAGTTGACCAGTAGTCTTCCTTTCATTCAGGTCAGGATCATCTTGGCAGAGAGACAGCAATTATGGCGGGACAGGTCTGGTGTCCACTGTTGATGTCCGCATGAAGACTGTGTCCAAGCACTTTTTATACCCATTTTTGGTAGAGCTGACTAATGCTATGTATGATGTAACCCATTCTAAGTTCGATTTGTGTCCGGGTGTTGTTTATGTTAATTGTCAGAAATTGAACATTTCAACAAATTTATTACCTCTTTCTATCTGGTATGATTACTCATTCTACCTCATAAATTTGATAACAGCTGTCAAACAAACTGAATTAATGGCTGGAGGTGACTAAGGTCAGAGTTTGTCTTGCAACCTTAGTAATAATTCTTACTTTGTATGATCAGATGATCGACTTTATCAGTTTCAAAATCAGACGAAATAGGAAGTGTGTGGGTTTTGTCATCCTTTCCTCATTTGACCTTTTGATCTCCGATTTCTACATCGAAAAAAATTAATTCTTAATTTATTTAATTATTATTACTTCTAATTATTCTCTTTGTTTTTTTCACTCCCTTCTTTGGATGTCACACAACCATCAACGAATAGACTTTCTATAACTATTAATTTTTAACTTTGGAATCTGATCCATTTAAGACCTTTTGCCAATCAAGGAACAAAAAATCCAGCAATGAGTTGATTAACTTTCCCCGGCAACATTCGGTAGCACCGCCTGTTATATTCTATTAAAAATGGCAAAATGTTTAATTTTGAGGGTAGGGATAGGTTTTATAAAAAATTATAAATGCTAATAAATAAAATCATCATCAAGTCCTGCAAAATTTCAGAAATTTTCAACAAAGCACAGGCATTATTAAGCTTCAAAGAGGTTAAACAAAATCGTAACACATTAACAATCCCCGAATTATTTTCTATTTCTCAAAGATCCAAGGTATCCGGAGTCCAAAAGTGTCCAAAAATCTTGGAGGGTCATTTTTGATCGATTGCCATACATAACAGCCAGGAAAGAAAAAATGAAATCATTCATTCATTTCTTTAAAAGATTCAATGTTAGAGGTGATTAATTTTTCTAGATTATCTCCTTGAATGCAAATTTCTTTCATCAGTTCTCTAGATCATGTTTAGAATTTGTAATGCAGTGAATGATATTACATTTATTGATGGAAAAGATATTGATAATGAAATTTTGACATCAAATATTCTTACTGAAAAATAATAAATAGTTTCTATCAATACAGAAAATTCACTTTCAACTTAAAATGCTTTTGCAGAAAAGGATAAACTTTTAATTAAATGTTAAATTCATTTAATAACCAAGGGTGATCAAAGGTCAGAACATATAAACTAAAATGTGAATTTACAGAAGAAAAGACAATTAGGAAACTATGTAAATGCTATTTTAATTAAATGTGATTTTCAACATTTTGGTTGGTACAAAACATTCACTTTTGGCTCCACTTTTTTGATTTATTATGAAATGTCAAATTTAGTTAATATGCCCTTCTGACCTATCATCCTCTAAAGGAAATATAAAATTATCATATTAAGGTTTATTCATTAAATTTACTTGATTAGTTTTATAATTCTCAAGATATTATTTAAAAGTTCTGTTTTGATCAAAACACAATAGGGCTATTTGTCTACTTTTTGCGTGTAAAGTTTGTTTTGGTTGGACCTTGAGGACAGACTCCATTTGCAATGCAAAATTTTTAGTTTTGTTCACTTAAATTTTACTCCTGGAAATTAAGTTAATAAAAAGAAATTAATGATTGTTATCTAAGAAACAATTAGGGGAATTACAACTGGTCACTTAATATGGTAAGTGACCAGCTAAATTTCTACTAAATTTCATAAATTAATTTACAATTACTGTACTTACAAGACATACTTGCTCTGTCTTCGAATATGACAATACATGTGATGATAGTAAATCTGAAAAAAATAAACTCGTTTCTTCTTTTAACTGAAGATTACAAATCAATCCATGACTTGACACAATGAAATTTTACTGTCTTAAAATGCATTTCAAGTAGCTAATAATGCCTCCTTAGTCAGCTAATCATTCTATGATATAATTATAGAATGTATTTAAGGAGTCCAGATACAAAAGGTAATATGTCTATTATTTAAAAAAATTGAAGTAATGAACTTATCTATGAAAAAAGGAAATGGGAATTAGATTGTTAAATTA
Organism: Centruroides sculpturatus; assembly: GCF_000671375.1. Taxonomy (NCBI): domain Eukaryota; kingdom Metazoa; phylum Arthropoda; class Arachnida; order Scorpiones; family Buthidae; genus Centruroides; species Centruroides sculpturatus. The sequence continues at coordinate 635,952 of NW_019384477.1, forward strand.
AAACTTACTAAAGTGCATTTGCTTACAAAATATGACGATTCATACAAATAATAACATGCCAAGAGTGTAGATTTAACTAAAATCTAAGCAATACATCGAGTTTTTCTTAATGGACATATTACATTTTGCATCTGAACTCCATATTTAGAAACTATGGGAATAAATGAAAGAATTAAGTGCCATTGATGTTCATTTCTTATTACATTAAGAAAAGCAATATTTCAGTATCATATTTACTTTAAAAAGTTTTCCTACTTTTTAGTTTCTGGTGGGAGCCCTGAATATAGGTTTTTTTCTGAAAAATATTTAAATTTCGGTTAGTATCATTTTTAATGCTAAATTTTTAGAAAACCAGAATGTGATACACAAAATAAATACTATATTTAGCATTTTGCTAGAATAAGATAAGAAGTTAGTCAATTGCAAGCATGAAAGAGAAAAAATAACTTTTCACATTCTAGCAAATAGTGATATAAAATGACAATAATTGTAATTTCACAACAGACTGATTCTATTGTGTAGTATGAAGATTTGTATTTATTTTATAGTTAATAAAAATCTGGACAAATATATTTACATGTAAATAATTCTGTTTTAAGAATTCAACATGGTTATTAAGATTTCTTCCACCATCTGTACATTTGCTCTATTTTCAGATGTTTTCTTGACTTCATTTACAAGAGTTGATAGAAACTTACTTTTTCCATTCTGATATTTTTTAACCTAAAAAAATAATAATAATAATTATTATTATTAACTCTATACAGATCAAATAACTTAGAAAATCTAGATAATTTTTATTTTGTAAATATTTACATATTTTGTATCATTAAAGATCAGCTAATAAGTAGATAAGAACTTATAAGAAGATATGCAAATCTTGTGAGTTTGAATTCAAGAGAACACATTATAGAACTTGGTTGGCATTGCAGATAATCATAATCAGAGCCGTAACTAGGATTTTAGACGCCTATGGCCAAGAATAAAAATAGTGCCTTTTTAATTTTTATTATTAAAAAAAATAAATTTTATTCTAAAAAAATGCTATTATAAAAAATTATCAAATGACATTTAAATACTGTCAATATATAAATATAAAAATTTTCTTGTGTTATTAATTTCAAATACATATTATTCAGAAACCTTCTCGTTGGCACCTTTATTAAATTGGCACCTATGGCAGGGGGCCACATTGGCCATACCCTAGTTACAACTCTGACTATAATATATAAAAGCAAATTTGTGCATAGAACTAACATGTTAGACATCTACACAACCAAATATAGTCGTTGCTGCTTAAGAACTTGAAAATGGACTTTACCCCTTTTGGTTCAAAATTTGATAATTTAATATTTAAAAATAAATATTGCATAGTGTTATTGCACAATGTATTTTATATAATATTTACCAGACATTCTACAGTAATTATAAAACCAAATGCCATTTAACATTGTGTTTATAAGTTGTTATGTTATAAAAATAGAATAAACATGGATCCTACGGAAGCTGTTACTGTTTTCTCCTGGATATATCTAAGAGTTTTATGTATGCAACACGGTGAGGTTTTCTAGTAAACATTTCTTTATTTCAAATAAAATTAAGTACAGAACATAACAGAAACTCTGAATATTGCCAGAATGAAAGGTGTTTGTCAACAACTAGCAATCCATAGCCAAAAAGCAGGATTAAGTTTAATACACAAAACATTAAAATTGTTTTTCAATTGATAGAGTTTTGCCATAATTAAAAGCAGGAAGAGTGTAACAATATTGTTCACTTCAAATTAATAGAGAACAGACTTACTCTGAGACCAAAGTTCCACTTCAAATTAACAAAAAAGCTTAACAAACAAAAACATTATGAAATACATTTAAGGTGACCAAAGTGCCTCAAACTAAATGGGATTTTGAATTAATTGGAGATGACTGTAAATATTAATAACAAACCATTTAAGCACCATTTCTTAAAAAATAAACATTTGTTGAATTTGGATAGCATTAGGAAGTTGGAAGCATTATGAGAAATATTTAGAGACTTGTATAGGTACTAAGATAAATTGAGGAAAATTTTTGTATATCACAAAAATCATTTTTCTGTATCAAAACCCATATACCTATTATCAAAATGTTTTTTCATTTGACTAGTTGCATGTCATGTCCCTGCACATCCTAGTCTTGCTTCCTTTAAGCTATCTCTTTCTGCATTTAAATTATTGATCATATATTGTATTTGATTGTCATTCTTAACTATAAATCTATTTAGATATTGATCTATTCTATAGGCACACAATATAAATTTGCAGATGTTATAGAATCATAAATGAAAACTCAATTCTTTGCACGGAATTTAGTTGATTCTGTAACAATTCCAGTTATCTTTCCATGATTGAAAACACTCTGAAAATCTGCTTTTGTTTGCATTGCTGCAATGGAGTCAAAACTGCAGTTGAAAAGCAGTGTTTTATTTTAAGGAAAGATAAGCCAAGTAAGGAAAATTGTGGTCGTATTCTTTTAGTAAGAAATTGTCTCACAATGAGTAAATTGTGTGAAGATGCATTCTCATAATGCAACGTCCAGGAAGAGGTGATGAACAAAGACCCCTGTTTATTCCTCATCTTTTTACTTCTTTAACTCCTTACTTATTTTTCCTTCAACTGTCTCAAAAGATCCTAATAAAATTTTCTGCAGACAGTGGCTGGGCAGAACAAACTCCTTCAATGTCAAAAAACAATTAACATGGACAATGTTGTTGCAACAACTTGAACACTTGTTTGGCCATGGACAAGATGGCATCTTCCATTGCAAAGACTATTGTTTTGTTTTGAGGTCATAACAGCATACCTACAGTTCGTCAGCTGTTATGACCTTAGACAGAAAGTCATGGTCATTTTTAACATTTTGTCGAAGCTTTGTGCATGCTCAAGCTCAATAATCTCACTGGTCATTGTTCAAGAGACAAGGAACAAACTTTGCTGCAATTTGTTTCAAATTCAATTCATCCAAACAATATGTATTGGTATGCCTCATGACAGTCCAGCAAGTTTTGTGGTTTTCTTGGATGATTTCCCACACTTTCACAATAGATTCTGGAATCATGCATGTCAATGGCAGTCCCAAATATCTGCAGTCTTCAATAGATTCTTGGCCCTCTTATTATGAATAAGTTTGATAACATGTACAATGAAAAATTGGACTGACTACTCTAGAATTGGAAATTCCTTACAGTTCTGAAATAAACTGAATTGTTGAGTGTATGATTATCCTAAAAAACAAAGTGCAACTGGTCACTTCTTTGAAGGTCAAATGATGGAATATATCAGATATTTCCAAAAGAAAAAAAAAATGCAAGCCAAAAGTTTTAGCACAGTTAAAACACATGCTGTCTTTTAGCATTGATTTAGTTTAATTCAAACAAGAATAGGCATGCAAGTACTTTAACATATCCACTTATATTTTGTTCTTATTTTAAATATGTCAACAAGTTTTAAATAGGAGTTCTTAACTGAAACTTGCACTTTCTTAATGATTTCAAACAAATTTATGAAATTTTTACATTGAATGCAAGTGAAAGCAATGTGACATAAATAAGTAAATGATGTTTACTTATACTGTTTTAAAGCATATTAAATTATTTACTAATGCAGATTATTTGTCAAAATGTAAGTGTCTGGATGTTAATGTTAGAAGGTGTATATACAATTCAATACTTGGGAAGAAACAATTTTAAAAACTGCATTAGAAGCTGAACAGATTAAAAATTATAATGCCTAACATACAAATTTAATTTTATTCTAAGCAAAAAAATAAAGCCAATATTAGAAAAATTACCAAATTTGGATTCTTTTTTATCACTTCAGAGCAAAACTTTTTTAACTCTTCTAAATTTGAAATCATTGTCCAGTTATTTTCCCGAACAATCTACAATAAAGAAATAATGTTATAAAATATTAAAATTCTTTTAAGATAACTGTTTTCTGTATATTATAATTAGATAAATAAATCTGACTTCTATGGGAAAACGAGAATCGCCATCAAACATCAATTGTAAGACATCTTTTGCTTTTGCGGCTGTCACTATTTTGTTGTCAATCATTTCAATATATTCTTGAATTCTGTCTATGGAAATTAATCTACAAAAATAGAATTAATAAATTTATAGAATCTTATTTAAGCAAAGAAACATATATATATATATATATATACCTACATTTCACTGGTTTTTAACTTCCGTTTGTTAAGTTGTGATAAAATATCTGTCAATAATATATGAGATACAAATTTCATATTGCATTTAATTCCTGTGGCCACTTCTTTGAATAATTCTTGTAAATCCTCATTCTATAAATTCAAACATAAAAGCAATTAACATAAACTGAAGTTATTTTATTCTGTTTAACTCAAATACCAACCATTAAAAGTAATGCAGATCTCAACGGAAGCTTGTATTTTTCAATTAGATATTTTCTCTCATCAGCTGGTAGTAACGGAATGTTTTCTCGCAGATGATCAATGTTAATAGTATCCGAAGAAAATTTAAAATTCTCTTTATCCAAATCGTCATATAACCTAAGAGGTGGTAGATTTGGTTCTGGCATATATCTATAATCTTGTACATTTTCTTTCTCTCTCATTAAAACAGTCTCCCTACAAAGATTTCATGTAATATAAAAGCTGTGTTTAATAAGAAAATTTGTTATATAAGTGTTTCAATTTTCAACATTAATAAACTCCTAAATGATAATTATGGATTTCAGAATAAAGTGCACAACACTTGTCTGTATCAATTTGATGTTATGTCAATAATTCTATAAGTTGTTTTAAAAATTTCAAATTATTTTATATCAAAATTATATGATATTAACATTTGGATTATTACTCTATTAATCCAAACTGCATTTTGTTTCAATCAATGTTCATAAAGAAACTTTTAAAAACTATCTTTTTCCAATAACTGAGAAATGAAGATATTTTTGTAAAATATTTATTATGGATTTTTTAATTAAATAAATGTAAAAATTTATATCTTCAACGATTTAATTGTTAATAAATGCAAACATTACACTAATGATGAAAACTTTTATTTTTACATCATAATCATATTATTATTGCTCAAATTGTAAAATTTAATGTGATATAAATCAATATAATTGTGATAACAAATTTCAATAAATTACAAAATTAAGTCATATGTTTTTGAATACAAGGGGGTGTAAGAAGAAGAAAAAGCAGGAAGATTGTAGTTTTTGTCTGCCATAACTAATCTATTAAATGTTAATTCTTTTTTTTAAAACTGGAGGGTTTTTTGTATATTCTACAAAAGATCCCACAGGTTTTAGCACAATTGACAACAGGATTGATGTATGCTAATCATCTATGTGAAGACAAAAACTCAAATCTTCTTCAAACAGGATCAGTCTTACAACAATTGTCAACAAATACTGATATTCTGTATCAATTTGACTGTCACATGCAGGTAAGCCACAAAGTTTTTATAAGAAATTGTAGAAGAAAGCAAAAGTAAGACAAGAAAAAGTTTAAAGTTTAAGAATGAGAAAGAATTGGTGATCTTAAGCAAGCAACCAAAATGTTATCAGACACAACTGNATTCTGTATCAATTTGACTGTCACATGCAGGTAAGCCACAAAGTTTTTATAAGAAATTGTAGAAGAAAGCAAAAGTAAGACAAGAAAAAGTTTAAAGTTTAAGAATGAGAAAGAATTGGTGATCTTAAGCAAGCAACCAAAATGTTATCAGACACAACTGCAGTCCCAGAACTTTTATTTTAAGCATCATAATGGATAATATCTACTCGAGTGAAGAAGGATGTTACATCCTTAATGGGGTGGACATTGACAGAATGACTATTGAACAATTAAAGAATGAACTAGGAAAGCAAAAACTGTCCAAGATGGGAAATAAAGCAGAATTGTTAACAAGACTTACTGAAAGCATAAGATAAGAATTAGAAAGGCAAAGTAACATAATATAGAAACTACTACACAGATGTCCACAGAAACAAGTAAGTCAAATGATGAATACTATGATGCAACTTCAACAGATGAAGAGAGAAGCAGCTAAGATTGAAATTCAGACAATACCTGACTTGACTGGTTCTGTGCCTAATTTCTTAGGAGGAAATGATCAAAGTGTTGAAGATTGGCTTCATCACATAGAGATGATTGGCAGCCAGAAAAAACTAGCTGAGGACCAGTGGCAGCAACTAGACTAAGAAATGCTGCTATGGATTGGCACAGAGCTGTTGATCGTAAAACAACAGAATGGGAAGAATGGAAATGCAAAATGAAGGAGGAATTTGGAAAAAGGTTGACACTATGTCTTTGGTGCAAGCAAGTTAATGAAAGAATTCAACAACCAAATGAAAGCTCAACAACAGAGTATTTTTATGCTAATTTTTAAAATGTTATATTTGTTTATTATGATTTGTAATAATATAGATGGCCATCTTTGTTTTATTCAAAAATAGAACTGAACCTGATCTTTATTTGAATTATAATTATTTTTAATACTTAGAATAACTTTTTAAATGAATAAAATGACTTACTTTATTACATGATCATACTTTCTTGTTTCATTTTTTATATTTTCTCCAGCTTCTAATAATCTAATCTGACGTTTTATTTCAAAATCTAGTTAAAAACTGTAAATTATTAATGTTATTCAAATAATTTATAAATTAATAATAAATAAGCTAATTTTTTTCAAAATTTTTAAATTTAATATTAAATATAAATTTAATTAATTTGTTTAATAACAGTTATATTACCAATAGCTTTGGCAACATAACGGGCACTGTTAATATTTTTTAATTCTGTTCTTATTCCCATTGGTTCTCCAGGTCTATTGACAGATATATTAGCATCAATTCTCATTGCACCTTCTAGAAAAACAAATAAAAATGTTTTGTAATAGAATATTTTGAAAATAACTTTTCTTTATATCTATATATATACAGTAATACCTTGACTTACGCTACCCGGACTTATGCAATTTTCAAATCTCGTCGATTCATCTTTTGTTTGAGCGCCACGCAACTTTTGATTACTCACTTCCCCCACACCATTGTTCGGCTTACATGTTCAGACGTGTTGCGTGGAATCAACACATAGCTACAATTTATTTTGTGTTATTTGTGTGTTTGTTATAACTACGGAGACTCGAGAGACTATGTGGTGATTTCTTGTAACCATGAACAAATCAAAAGACGAGATAAGATTAATGAGAACATTTATTAGCTTACATACATCTGACTTGGATTTTACACAAATTGTGAAATTATACCCTGACTTACATGAATTTGACTTATGCGGTTATTGCTCGGTCCCACCTATCGCGTAAGTTCGGGGTATTACTGTATATAAAAATGGACGTGTTTGTGCCTATATGTCACTGTGCAGCCAAAACTACACATCGCACATGAAGGGTGTTTGTGTGTGGTAATAGCAACCAAGTCTCCCATCATGCACTATGGTGGTTGTGTCTCGATAGCTATAAGAGTGTGAGAGATATGGGGTTTGAAAGTGGTTGACTTCAAAAATGTGTGACGTTTCAACGAGAATGTTCCAGTTTTTTCTAGAAAGTTCCAGAACCTAGAGGTAAAATTTGGTACACAGTTAGGGTACGTCATGAAAATGCACACTAAGAAGGGATGTTTTGAAATTCCCCGCAGGGGGAGAGGGAGAGCATTAAGGCTTAACCTGAAGAACAGCTTCTACTGTACTATTTTAGATGTGATTTTTTGTTTTAAACTGCGTTTTAGTAGGGTATGTCAAGAAAACACACACTAAGAAGAGATTTTTCAAAATTCCCTTGCGGGGTAGAGGGAGAGCATTAAGTTTTAACCTGAAGAACGGCTTATACTGTACTATTTTAGATGCAATTTTTTGTTATTAATTACGTTTAGTCTTCATTGAGTACTTAGAGGTATTAAATTGATAACATTTTAGACACTGTTATAAATATTTTTTATATATTTTGATTTTTTAACCAAATGTTCAAACTGTTTTAAATTCGAATTTCTTTTTGCATATTGATTTGATTATAGAACGATTGTAAACATTCCAGAAAATTTATCAAATAAAAACAGTTCATTTGATTCTCAGCAATTCTCACCATTCTCAGTGGTAGGTGTTAAATAACAATTACTATGGTTGTTGAAATATTGAATGTAAATAGGATTTGCTTGCAAAATCCGCACGAGCAAAGCTGCGGGTAACAGCTAGTATACATATATTAATTGTGCCCAGTAAAATATTTGCAGTAAAAAGTTGTTAAATTACAAACAAATGGGAAAAATAAAGTAAATAAGTTTATTAATATAAGGCTTACAAAACTACTCTCTAAATAATAACTTTGTGTAAATAACTTCATAGTTCAGTATTCATGTCTGTAAACAAATTAATTCAATGATATTTAATTGGATATAATTTATTGTTTCTTTCTCACTTACTTGTAAGATTTTCTCTATGTTATGCACTATTTTATTTGAAAGAAACAATATCAGTCATCCTGAACAAAATTTAATTTTTAATAATCTTTCTGTTAATAACATAAAATTAAAAATAATGGAAAATCAGTGAAAGAATGTCAACTGGAGAAGTTATTTTCGGGAGCAATTTTATACAGAATGGGGTAATAGCCAGAATGACAGAGAGAAGTATCATTATGGTAAGCATGAAATTGGACACATTTTTGCTTCTAATTATCTTAAATGAAACAAAATAGATACACGAAGGATAATTTACATTAAATAAGCTTCAAAATGATATGTAAACTATAAATTTAATTCATATGCAAGTACCTTATAGATTCACTTTAGTTATATATAGATAGATATTGAATAAAACATTATAATTTTATTTATTTTCTTTTAACCTTCTAATGACCAGGTGAAATTTTGAAACAGGCTGTCCTGTGAAATCAGTAAATGACTCCACTTGTAAAAGCATCGATTTACTTATATGATATGAAATAAAATGCAATAATTAGCTTTAAACACTAATTAGATAGTATAAAACATATCATGTATGTAAGAAAAATGTTTTACTAGAAAATGAAATACAGTTGTAACAAAATACTTCAAAAGTAAAAAAATATTCAATAGAATTATGTTCTCAAGTAAGAGATGGTCATTTGAACTCAATCACTTTGATTATTATATGAATGGCATATTCATGCATAATTCACTGTCAGTGTGTGGAAATAATTTGAATGATTTACCATCTTAGATTACATTATTGTCTTTTACATTATGCTTCATCTGATACTTCAGGTTCATCAGAAATATTCTATACCTAATTTTGTATGAGAATTAATCATGTAAAAGTTAATTAAAGATGAAAGTTTTATAATTCCTCATATGGGGAAAATGACAATTTAAAAAAAAATTGTGGCAATAATTTGGAAAGGATATAGTTAAAGTGAAACTACATTTCAGAATAAATAAAAGTATAAAATTATATACAACTGCAGATAAGGAGAATATAAATTATTTTATATTGTATCGATGAACAAACACCATTCATATTTATATAAAGCTAATTAGATTGCCTGTATTAAAACTATTGTTTGATTATTTCTTGAATTAAGACAAAAGAACTAAAAAAATCTCATCACACTTGAATAAAACTTGACTTCAACTTTTTACCAATCAATCATTTATTTGTTATGGCTTTTGCCTTTACAAAGGGGTTACAGAACTCGTAGCAACACTATTAATACAAACATTGTTATACATAATTGTAAATAAATAATAAATTATATAACTTAAATTAGTAAAACTATGTTAACATGTTTAATGAATAACAGAAAAATTTATAAATTTTATATAACATTACAGAACTTAAATTATCATCGTATAAACAAATCATATTAAAATCAGTTGTCAAAAAAATATCCTTTAAGTGTTCAGTGTATTCACAAGATACAAACAAATGATTCTTAACATTTTCAGAAATTCTGCTATATAGAGGACAATTGGAGTAAGCCATTTAATACAATAGTATAGGTATTAAGTCGTAACTGTATTATTAAAGATTTAATCTTATAATTTAAATTTGATAATCTTGAGGTGTCCATAGGGAAGATAGAGAAGTTTAAAAAACTATACTTTTGCTCAATATAAAGAATATCTTGAGCCCAGTATTTATCTTTTAATATCTGGAAAAGTTCAGCCAGAAAAAGTTTTTTTTTAATCAGGAAATAATAAGCAATTGAATAACCTAAATCAGATAATAAACATTCGACTAAAGAAGGCCAAGTTACAACCAAAGGATTACTACCTATTAGTTTCAATTTATTATTAACCAACTTTCTGAGATCAAATTCTGGTAGCTCTAAGATTTTAACCAGTATCTAAAAATGGCCAATGCTAAATGTATAGCCATTGGTGGTTGACTCAATTCGAATCTTAAAATGGGTTCAGGCACTGAACAATAAATATGAAATATCGATCTTATAAATCTCAGTTGAGTCTTCTCTAATTTATCAACAAAAAAAATGGACCCCAAATAGGAAACATAAATCTCAAACTTGAGTGTATCAAGGAATCAAACAATCGAAAGTATGAATTAATAGAAGACTGCTTCATTCTAACCATGAGTCTTATTAGATTAGCAAGTTGAAGTTTATATTTCAAAAACAACTTATCTAAGTGAAAAGAAAACAAACCCTGTGGAGTAAAATAAATACTGAAATATTTGTAAGATGAGACAACCTCTAACTCAGAGACAGATAAATAAAATTTATTGGCTTTTCTCAATCTGCTCCCTCTCTGAAAAACCATTACTTTGGATTTAACCTGGTTAATAAGTAGTTTATTAGACTTATAATAATCCTTTAGAAGACTTTTTGTCATCATTAAATTCAGAAAAACATTTTGAAAAAAAATTCATTACATTTTTTATAGTTTTCCAATATAAAATAATTATCCAGCCTAAATTGCAGTATTAATTTTTTCAGCATTTTTAAAAACTTTCTGCCTTACACACATTGAGACAGTTTGAAAAATTAACTGTATAAAGCACATTATATTAAAAAATGTTTAAAATGACTGTTCAGGTTGAAGAAACTTTATAATGAAATCACATAGTGTCACAAGTATTTGAATGATATTTAAGAGCAGAGATGCTGAAAGGTTAAATTATTGAATGACTGTTTTAAATTTACACAGCAATTAATTAGAAGATATTCTCTCATTTTTGGATTGAAAGTCTACCGTTTACATTTTCATGCATCACAAGTTTTGAAAAGAACTGAATACATTTTATTTTGTAATAAGGAAACTTTATCAGAATATTGTAAAATTTAATTATTTTTGAATTATTGTTTAAATTTTACTTCCATGTATTAAAACCTGAAAGGAAATGAAATATTGCATGCATTCTCATAATAATTTATTCCAAACATATTACAATTAATGAAACAAAACTTTAGAAATTATAATTTTTGTAGCGTTTATCTTTATTATTGTTACTATATTATTTAATATTTTCTTACAGACAAAAAGTCAATTATTCTGATAAAAAAAATTAAAGATATAAAATAATTAATTAATTTTCTAAAATCAACAGTTTGAAAAATCACTAGAACTTACCATTCATGTAACCAGAACACGTTCCCAAACATTGCAAGATTTTTTGAAGTTCTCTAATCAATCCGGCTGCCTCTTCTCCATTTCTGAGATCCGGTTCAAATACTATTTCCATCAGTCCTATTCCTAAATCAATCATAAATTTATAAAGTTTTATTTAAAATCATAAAAGACAGTATAATTTATACAGAATTAATTCATTAAATGAGTCAAATCTTCAAAGACGTATTACGATTGTCGATAACGATTTTTGTGCAAGTTTGACAGACAAACAAACATCCTGTTGGAGTATACTAAGTTTTCACTTAGTATACCACGGCAGGATAATCCAGTATTACCGGCTCTGTTTAAATCTACCAGAGTTCGACCATCATCGACATCGTGCAGACTTCTGCCACTGTCTTGTTCTAACTGCAATTGTTTAATGCGGGAGGAACACAGGAAAGGCGATTTGTAAACTGCAGAATTATAGACGACAAATTCTAATTTTCCATCAGTGGCAATGGGTTTTCTCTGCTGAGTGATTTGGTAACCTGCCTGTAAATAAAGTAGTTTTAAACTTGGGCAAAAATATTTATTTGCAAGAAAGAAAAATTAATATAATTCACACAGGCAAATTAGTACAATTACACCTTCAAACGAGACCTCGTTGGAGACTGTACCCACGGGAGCAAAAAAGTCAAAGGAACCATGCCTCTACACGTGACCATCAGCAAGATACCCTCCAAAATCGACCCACTTCCGGGTCACACGCAATTGGAGGTCGCATTGTTCCAGTATTTCACGTAGGTATTTAGCACACTCAACTGTTGGCCGAATACTCTACATTATATAGTTTTAGTGCCGAGGTGCAAAATTACACGTGGAGCACGAGAACGGGCAGCACACCTCTTGCACACTTGGTAAAAACCAAACCTCGGGAGGCGAGAAGAACGGTTCCATTGACTTTTTTGTTCAAGCGGGTGACTCTACACCTCCAGGGGTTGCCAAATCCCTCATTGGATGCACATCTTACCGGCAAATCAACATAAAAATAATGTTTCCTATCGAAAAGCGAGACTTTATGTACGGTACATCCAAGTGCCAGAGCTGTTAAAACTGCACTTTCCACGCAGGAACGATTCAAAACCTGTCATTCAAAAACAATCATTTAGTTTGATTAACGAGAAATTATACAAGCGTGGGCATAGAATGTTACTTGCCGGTAAAGTTCCGGGCAATGCGGCATCGAAAAACGACACTCGACTGTTAGGAAGAGCGGCAAATTCGGTAGACGATCGAGAAAAAAGTTTTGAACGCGACGAAATTTGAGCGTGAATTTCTAAACCGACGACACTTTCCCATTTTGCTTCGTCCACGGCGTAATTAGGAACATTCTGATTACAATAATATCTCATTTTATTTAGAAACCATTTATTTATCGTCTTTCTGTATTTTAAACTAAGTGACCGACAACCACCGGTAGCCATTCTCGCGAGACGCCATCTGGTGTCTAATTGTTAAATCAAGAAAATTTTACGTATATTTCAATAAATACAATAAAATTCCAATAAATACAATTCAATAAAATTCCAAGTACGATAAAATTATACACTATAAATTTATATATGTAATTTTAAAATCTTCAAAAGAAAAGTTTTTTTAAAAATTACTCTGATCTCGTCAACAATCCTTTTTATTAACTGCTCAAACATCCGGCTGTCACCTTGTACTTTTTTTTCCCTCTCTCTTTCCGCCCTGTGGGCACTAAGAGGGCCTCTTATAGCAGGCCCATTATGGGTTCGGCCAGGCCCACAATGGGGAGACCGAGTGGTGAGAGACGGGGCCCGACATATCCTAACGGACTAACCCCCGAAAAATTGCTGGGGATTCCTTGACCCGTCCGAATTCGATCCCAGGTCCCCCAGAGCGATAGGCTGCCACCTTGACCGCTCGGCCTTGAAAGTATAACAAGTAGCGACACTTCCGTATAAACAGTTTGTTGTTGTACAGTACACTAGACACTTCTACATAAATTGTTTTAGTTGGTCTACAATATACCATATCTCTCACATAATATATTATCTTGGTGAGAAATTGATATTCGATGTACACCATTTCGTTCACGACGCGTTTTAGGAACTTAAGTATGACATATATTGAGGACCAGAGCCGGCCCTACCATAGGGCAAACAGCCGCTCCAGGCGCTAAGTCCTAGGGGGCGACTCAGTGGTAAAGAAAATTAAAGGAAAAAATATTTTTTTCACTCTTCGATATTTTAATTACAAGCCTGTGGCCAGTATGTGAATGGCCTTATCTGTTGAGACGCGCGTGGGTCGAGTGCGTGGGCGGGGTTCCACCCCCCGGCGCCATAATAGGATCTCGCTCCATCCTAAAACTTGTCTCGGGCCGGCACTGTTGAGGACGTTCTGTATTTAATAATAGCGAGGTTGAGGCCGAAGTTTTAAACGCGAAAACGTGTACGTCGCATGTTCAGCGCCACTTTCCTGTAAGCCTAGAAATTTGACAATGGTGTTTGAAATGTCGAGTATAAACTGACTATTCAAACACCATTGTCAAACTTCTAGGCTTACAGGAAAGTGGCGCTGAACATCCGACGTACACGTTTTTGCGTTTAAAACTTCGGCCTAAACCTTACTATTAAAAGAAAACTTGATCCAATAATCTAGTGTCTTATATCAGGAGTCACGGTAATGACTTCCCGGCGAGTAAAAAAGTCACTTACTGACAACATATACAGGAATTAGAGTTGCCGATTTTCGGGGATCGATTTTTCCGCCTCCCCCAAACACCTATAATTTCGAGTATTTCGTCTGGTTCGAAGGATTTTTTTTTTTTTTTTTTTTTGTAGTATGCAAAATTTCAAGATTTTGCATAAAGCGGTTGCCGAAATGCAAGCAATTTAAAAGTGCAAAAATCTCAAAACAAGCTGTATTTTCTTCTCCTTTTCATCCGACAGTGCAGACGCTCGTAGAAAATAACTAATGGATCTAGAAAGCTCAAATTTTAAACTTAAGCCTTTCTCGTTATCAGTGAGGTACTGGCCAAATATTCGGGACGATAGGTCAAAGTTCACGGAGGTTTCTCATACAGCTAATTAAGTTTTACAGCTTAAATTTATGCTTATAAGAAAACTCATGGAAACAAGTGAATTTTATTCAAAATCTTACTCGAAATTACAAAAAGTCAAATTTATTCCAATTGATTTTATGATCTGATTTTAAACTCAGTGCCACTAGCTGGTGTGAGAATGTTAACCGATGATATATCAATGCAAACAAAAGCAGAGATAAATATCGAAAGCTGTGATTTGAGAGAGACTTTTAGTTACTTTTCCCCGCTGTATGTAAAATAAATAGGCTATACATGTACTCTTTAAAATGTTTACATTAAATTATTGATAAATTTATAAGTGAAGGACGCTCATTTCATTTCCCCAACTCGATTTTTGGAAATTGAAGATCCTTCAAAAATTCTTTTTGTAGTCATGTACTACAATGTGATAAACTGTACCTCAATTTCAACACTGTATTTTGCTATTTAATCATAAATATAGTCTATATCGAAATTTCATAACTGATAATGTATGTTATAACTAAGGAACTACTAAATCGTGTAATAGAACTTATTCGACTGAAAACAACAGACTAATCAGTGAACAGTCGATAGTGCCCAATACTATAGTACGAATAAAACCAATAATACCAAGTACGAATAAAACCAAAATCAAACAATAGTTTGTTTGATTTTGGTTTTATTCGTACTGTATACAGCAACACGATAAGAGCAATCTGCCAAGGAGAATGCCTCCCGGGGTCTTATGAGAAACTGGCTACTATTTGTGTGTTACCAAGGTGGAAAAAACCCGGAAAACTTCACGTGACCAACCCGAGGTGTGAACTCACGACCAGTACTCAATGGTTTTCATTCACTCGGCCCCAACATTATATATCATCCAAAATTTTTTAGTAGTATTACCGATGTAACCGATGTAAAGTATTTATTTCATACGAAATAATTTATAAACAATATTAGATATGCAGTAAATACTGTATATGTATAAATAATATAAAGTTATAACCAATTAAAAGATTCTGTAGTTAATAGCTTAACTTCGTACTCAAACTATTCAATTTTAAAACAATGTTAACAATTTTATTCAATAATAAAATATACATTTATTTGCACAAAAATAAATCTTTATATTAACTACTTTTCAAAAATTTACTAAATTCTTTAATTCCTTCTTTGAAGTTTGTATGCTTTCTAATGCCTAATGATTCCAATTTCGTTCGGCATAACTGAGTATTGTGTGGACGAGGTGCACCCGAACTGGGATTTGGATCACCAGTTACGTGATTTGCGGATAATCCCAATACTTCGGCCATTATTTTAACCATCTGATATTTTGTTAAAGATTCAAGTCCACACCATTGATAAATACCTTTTATGGATGGATCCTAAATAAAAAGAAAGATACATTGATATTAGTAGAAGTCCGAGTGACAAACGTAAATATGTAAGCCTTAATGCAAAGCAAAACACTAACGGTATTTTAGGCACTATAATTTGAGATGTTAAAAGTGACAAGAGAATAATTTTTCAAAAGACTTTCTCTTTTTGAAGTTGTATAAAGAGAAAGTGTTGAAGTAGGAGCAATTTTCGAAAACAATGTACAATTACATAAAAGTATTAATTTTCTTTATAATACTTTTTAAAAATTAAAACCAATGAATATATTAATATTAATGGTGAATTAATATTCATAGTGTATTGGAGGTTCACATCAGGTTTTTAAATAAGGCATTTTAAATGAACTGTATAGTATAGTATCAGATAAAAGTTTATTGTTATTCCTTAATATATATAAAATTTATCTCAAATAACTAATAAACCCAATTTTTCTATACAAGTAAATTTTATATCAAGCAACATCTTTCATTTATTATAAAATATTCATAAGCAAATGAATGAGTAGTTCAGGCAATTCATCCCATTTACATTACAATACATATGCTAGAATATTCATTGTTGTAACAGATGATGAGTATATCTCTTCCCATTATATTATAATTGATCTCACCATGTATATTCTCTCTCTTTTCTACAGGAAAGTCAGAAAAATTTTTAAATATTTTGGAATCAACATTTGAAGCACTTCTTTATAATTAGTTTTCTAAATAAGTTGTCTTATGTAAACTTTTTTTTTAATCTAAAAGTTTATAGTAAAATGATTGATATCTATTTTTGTTTAAAATATCAAACAATACTACAGTAGAGCCTCGATTATCCGACCCCCTATCAACCGACCCCTCGGTTAACCGACCGTCCTAGTCGGTAAATTTCCGCTATTGATGTGGCGCTACAATATTTGGCTATGTCTTGGCTACTTTAATATTATTTTTACATGTTTTAGCTGGCAACACTCATTCGACCATGAAAGGGAGCCAGTGTTTAAACAAGGCTTAACTTTCTAATTTTTAACGATACAATAGCGATGATTATTATTTAAAAAATGTTTTGTTAGGCTTAACATAGATGAAAATTCAACGCAAAGTAGATTAATAGCGATATACTAATATACTAATTACATGGGATATAATAATATACTACACTAATAATGGATTTTTTCATATTTTTCGGTTATCCGACTTTTCAATTATCCGACCAACCTCAGTCCCCAATTAGGTCGGATAATCGAGGCTCTACTGTATCAACAATTCTATATTAAAACAATTTTTCAGAATAATTAAAACTGAAGATATGTTTTGCAAATTTTTTCTATTTTTGAAAAGTTAATTTATCAAAACTTCTTTTTTAAAAAATGACATTTAATAAATTATAAAGCATAGTATAAATGATTCTGGTTTGTTTTAGACAACAAAAACTAGATAAATTGGACAAATTTGATGATTTTTATGTACTGAAGTTTTATAAATATTTAATCAGTAGTTTAAAATACTGTATTTCTAAAACTGGCTGTTAAAGTTAAATATCAAATTGCTTTGCATTACTGTATGTAATTATTTTTATGATGCAAAATTTATAATTTATTGTTACTGTATAATGAAAACTGTAATATCTGAATTGAGTAGTATAAATCTGTAGTCATAATCATCATATGTAATTATTCAAGATCAACCAGTAATTATTATTACAATATCTAGAGAACAATATAAATTTCTTATTGAATTTTTGTTTGACTCTGATAGCACTCAATGTCAATATAGATCAGGGGTGGCCAAAACGTGGCGCATGCGCCAAACTTGGCGCATTAGACGATTACAAGTGGCGCTTCAGTCAGTTCTGAGCAACATTGCCAGACTTGACTTTTTTGCAATTAAGAATATTACATAGAATTTATATTTATGTATTAAATAATTTATTATAGTCTGTCTTGGCAAGTTCATTTGATGCACAATTCGTTGCAATCTACTTTACAGATAAAACGAGTGTTCTCCACATAGTAAATTACAGTGTATGCATGAATGTTTACAGTGCTAACGTCCCACGATAGTGCTACCGTCTAAACAGTCGGGGAATCGATTTGGACTACTAACTTTTTGACGACACGTGTTGACCTTTTTTTTTTTTATTCTTGCTCGTACGATACATTCGTGTTCATGTACACCACTAATATCAAATAGAACTATCTTATACGAGTAACTACACTACCACCGCATTTTTCATTGCTTGTTCTGTGGCAAAACTAAATTTTTGTCTTATAAATTGAAATACCTAATTAAGGGGTGACTGAAATTTTTCTCCGCCTCGAGCGGCTAACACTCATGATAGGCCACTGCGCATCTGAAGTCGTCTATCAAAAAATTGGCGCATGGTATGCAAAAGGTTGGCCACCCGATATAGATCATTCTTAGACTAGTACTCTGTATTTTACTTTGTAATAAGAAAGATATTTAAATTTACATTGTCAGACATTATTTATATTTTAAAACTAAAAATATAATGTCTGTAATGTCTGACAATATAAATTTAAGTATTTAACATGTTAAAGTTAAAAAATGAAAAAAAAAAAAAAAAAACTGTTGTAACTGTTGTATGTTAATTATGTTGATGTAATATAATTTTTCAGTTTTAAAAAATATATTTACTGTGCTTTTTTCATCTGAAAATTAAATAATTGATGCAAACAGTTTGATGTATTTTACAAACTATTTTTGTAAAGCAAAAACTTAATTTAAACATATTTTTAGAACCTTAAAAAAATGTACAGTATATGTATGTTCCCTGTGATGTCACTAACTTTTAACTTGTAAAATAATTACATATTAAATAAAACTCAAGATTACATTTTTAGCAAATTTCATGTTTTCTTTTGCTTTATTTTTCCCCATTAAATTTTCTTTGTAGTTATTAAAAATCAGATTACTAAACTTTCATTAAGGCTAAACTTAAAAAGTTAGAATTAAAAAACTATATGTATATACAGTATAGTATAAATATTTTTTAAAACTTTACCTGAAGTTTCTTTTCTCCTAGTTCTAAACAAATTAATGCAATATCATCTGTATGAGATGGATATCTTATTTCATAATCAGATACTGATTTAGGAACATTACTTAATAAACAATCTAATAAAACTGAAATTGCACTTTCTGAAGAGTATTCTTCATTTCCATAGAGAACTGGAACCCTCAAAATAATACTTTCTAAAATTTTAAAAATTTTAAATAAAAATAAATTCTAATAAAATTCAAATTATAATAATAATAAAATATATTTACCATCATTAACTTCTTCAATTGCAGCTTCAGCATCAGCTTTTGTTTTTCCATATTTATTGATTGGAGAAACCTTATCATTTTCTTTATACGGGGGATTTGTACCATCAAAAACATAATCTGTACTAATGAATATAAAGGCTGCCCCTTTTTCACCTAATAAAAAATAATTTAAAAATTTTAATATTAAAACTTGAATGTAAATTTTTTCTTTGTTAAATGTATGCATGAATATTGTAAAAAATCTTCATATGAAAGATAAGATATATCAACTATAAATTTCTCATTAAATAAATTTAAAAATTTAAAATTTTTTGTTTTAATTAAAAAAAACACACATACAATGTACTGTACATATATATATATATGTACTGTATAGTGTTGTTCTAAAGATTTAATGTGAAATATTTTATCAGATTTTTTTTGTTGATATAATTAAAAGAATAATTTTAAATGAGCAAACCACTAGCTGAGAGGACTTCCTGGTATTCCGCAAGTATGCACATAGCTGATCATATAGTTTTCACCATCATTAACAGGGCCTTGTCTGTCCATACTATTTCTGGGTGAGGAACATTTGGTATCACAGTGGCCATTACACATGTTACCATTGACACCACTCACCATCACCTCCATTTGGAGTGATGTTGCTTCCTACAGGATTGGACCGCAATGGAATGGAACTGGGTTGTCTACAGCAATCAATCCAGATTCAATTTGGACACTGAAAATGACTGTGTTTGTGTCTGGAAAGAAAAGGTAACACCTGAATCCTGCCTATGCTTTGGAATGGCATACTTCCCCCACAGCTGCTGTGATTGTCTGGGGTACCATCACATATGACAGCCGGTCATCTCTAGTAGTGATCCAAGGAACCATGACAGCCCAACATTATGTTAGTGACATCCTGCAGCCACATAGGTTGCTTTCATGGCAGTGATTCCAAGAGCCATTTCCAACAGGACAATGCTTGATCATGCACAGCAAGGATGTCACAGGACTGCTTCTGGCACATTGCCATACTTCCCTGGTCTGTCTGGTCCCGATTTGTCACCTATCAAACATATCTGGGATCACCTGGGACACCAAGTTGGACAGCCTAGCAGTTTGGCCTAACTAGAGGACCATTTGCAGCAACTGTGGATTGAGAGATTCCATAGGACACCATAGCACACCTATATGCCTCCATGCCTGCCCATATCACATTGTGTGAATCACATATGCTAGAAGTGGCCCAATAGGGCACTAGAACCTCCTCTCATTTGTAGCTGTTCCTGCAATAAATGATCCTTTTGCTTTCATTTTGTAATCACTTACTTATATCACTGCTTCACTTACACATTTACAATTTTGTTTGATTCTGACAACTGCTTCTTGGTGTGATAATTTTTATGGCAATGAGTGTATTAGCACATTAGTAAATAATTTCATTCTATTATACATGCATCTAAAACTTAGGATTAACACAATTGCTAGCAGTGATAGCTAGAAAAAGTTATGATGATGAGCCTGCCAAACATTGAGTGCTGCATTACAGTTTGAGATGGCCATATTCCATACTGACAGGTCTCTCTGCCTAGGTATTGGTAAGCACTCTCCACTTATGTCCAACTGCCGTATATATCTTTTTCATCAGACTTTTTATTGCTTTGATTTGTAAAATACTACAAATTGTTGTGTTAAACACAGAGTAATACAGTTCTTGCCATATTTGTCTGCATTCATTACAGTTCTTTCTATTCATGTATAAATGTTGTCCATCCTATGTTACATTTAGTTAATTTAAGAATGTGAATATTTTTACAATAAATTATTAAAATTATTATTAACTATAAAAATTATTAGTTATAATATTTAAATATTAATATATGAAATTATTAATAATAAAACAGCATATCTAAAAGCAAGTTCTAAATATTTTTGTAAATTTAATGAAGGTTATATCAACAAAAGTAATTATTTATAAATTATTTTAAAAATTATATATTTTAAAATAAATATTTATATTGATGTTTACCGCAATCAGTATACTGCAAACCATCTGTTAAATCTTTTACTATCATCATATTTTAAAATAAAACATCATTTATTGATTTTTAATTTATTGAGTTTCCATATGAAAAATTCCTCTTATATATANCATATCTACTTGAAATATATATATAATAAAAATTTATCATGTGAAAAATACAAGTATTTTATATAAATTTTAATAAATATCAAGACGAATATTTGTATATATGAAGAATAGAAATATACTACCAGGGCCAGTTCTGATAAGTGTGCAGTGCATGCATGTATGAAGGGGTGCCAAATTCCTAGGGCTGCTGATATTGCACTTTAAAAAATAAAACTCAAATATAATTTAATATTATTTTATTAGATTATAGTAGTCAGTGACGAAATAACTGATTTTGTTTGATGTTTGCACAATGACTGTGACATAGCTCTGCAATTTATTCATATAAATAACCAATCTTTATTTATGTTAATGTTTTATGATTAAGTTTAAAGTTACACTTATGTAAATAATAGTGAATGGTTGCATTAAATAACATAGGCATAAGGCTTTATGTTTATGCTTAATTTTTATTGTGAATAGACCTTTATTCTCATACTGTTAATCTTAAGAAGATAATTGTGTTAATTGTTGATAGAACCAAAAGGAAATTTAGGCTAAATAAAGAAAAAGATGCTTATGAATGTTATAAATTTAAATATTCATATTTAAATTAATTTTTATATACACATACGCATATATTATATTTAACTGTTGTATGTTAATTATGTTGATGTAATATAATTTTTCAGTTTTAAAAAATATATTTACTGTGCTTTTTTCATCTGAAAATTAAATAATTGATGCAAACAGTTTGATGTATTTTACAAACTATTTTTGTAAAGCAAAAACTTAATTTAAACATATTTTTAGAACCTTAAAAAAATGTACAGTATATGTATGTTCCCTGTGATGTCACTAACTTTTAACTTGTAAAATAATTACATATTAAATAAAACTCAAGATTACATTTTTAGCAAATTTCATGTTTTCTTTTGCTTTATTTTTCCCCATTAAATTTTCTTTGTAGTTATTAAAAATCAGATTACTAAACTTTCATTAAGGCTAAACTTAAAAAGTTAGAATTAAAAAACTATATGTATATACAGTATAGTATAAATATTTTTTAAAACTTTACCTGAAGTTTCTTTTCTCCTAGTTCTAAACAAATTAATGCAATATCATCTGTATGAGATGGATATCTTATTTCATAATCAGATACTGATTTAGGAACATTACTTAATAAACAATCTAATAAAACTGAAATTGCACTTTCNATTATATTTACATACTAAATGAAAAAAATTTCTTTAATTTCATTTTAATTGGCAAATTTTATTTTCTGAAAGAGCTAAAATATAACTTTGAACAAAGATGGCTGTTATCTATGGAGTGGCTTGATTTTAAATAAAATTAAAATACTGTAAATATAAATGAAATATTTTATGAATTTTTTTTACCCTTGTCAACCATATGAAACTGTCATAAAGCATACTAGTAAGCTTTCATAGATTGGGTTTGGTAATGAATTTACTCAAAATCAACATTGATAGGGGCAGCCTAATATATGTAGCATGCATGCAGCTAACAGCCTAAAACCGACCCTGTATGTAAGATTACCATAGTGTTATATAGTCTATACAACATTAATCACATTTACCTTAATTTTGTGTATTTTATGAGTTTTATAAAGAAGAGATATATACTTACTTGCAAGTTTGGCTAAATTTTTTGAAGTTTCAACATTTAGTTTGTAACTTTCATCATAAAACTTTTCAACTTTATCAGGGAATCTTTGCGCTGCACAATGAATAACTAAATCTGGCTAAAACAGAAAATAAATTTTTGAAATAATTTCATATCAGTACAAAATATTGATGAAACAGTCTCATAATACATTTTAATAATAAAAATTTATTCATAGATGAGATGTATTAAAACCAAACCCAGTGTTAATTAAACCATGTCGATTTGGTTTTAATTTAATTTAGTTATTTCATTTTATTTTTGTTTTACAATTCATTATTTGGAGTTTTATTATTATTTAATTTTTTATAAATTCAATTATAATAATAATTGAATTTATAAAAATTTATTTGGCATGCTAAGGTAACACTTTCTCAATCAGAATATAATAGAAATTATTCATAAAGCGTTTAAAATGTAATTTAGGTTTTATTTTCTTTCAAAAGCAATTATAGCACAAGGCTTTATAAAGTGAGTACATCAAGTACACTTATGTAATCAATTTGTATTTTAATAGTTTCTATTATAAGTTCTCAACAAAAATTTGAAAATGAGATTAAAAGAGTAAAAAAATTATGAAAAACAGAAAAGAAAAAAATAAAAAGTGTACATTTGAAAAACTTAAAATATAAACAAAATAAAAATAAAAAAAAAAACAGAATTTCTAATTAGTTTTGAATGAAGATTCATATTGGAAATAGAATGTGTTGTTATACAGTCCGACATCTTACAAAATTTTAATTAGTATGTCCAAACATGGATCTTAATTAACATGAATATTAACATTTACTTCTAAGTATGACCTAAAAAGTAAGTCTAGATTTGTATAATAAAATACAAAATTTTTGTGACACTTTGGAGGCATATTAATTAAACACATTGCACATTAATCATGATACAAACTTTTGAATGCAAAATTTTTATTGGAAAAGTTAATGTTTGCATCATGATTAGTTGTGTTCAACTTACTAATTTAATGTTATAATCCTTAGAAGATAAAAGAAAAATTCCTAAAGTTTTTTCAACTTGAAATCAAAATAATATTCAATTTATTATATTTAAAATATTTGAAACTAAATATTTTTGCAAAAAATCTTAGTTGATTTTTGGAAGGAAACACAAAAGCATTAAAAATAAGGTATTTTTGAATTAAGAAAAAAATGTTTGTTCTCATTCCATAATTCTGAACAAGTTTTACAGGTTGCAAAGTATATGAATTGTAAATTCAAAATTATTTCCTTAAATTCATAGAGTAACTATTCCAAACTACATTACACAAAACATTTTTAATTCTTTATCCATTTTTCCTATTTTTAATGTCATGTAAAAAAACATACATAAACACAGCTTTCAGAAATAAAAAGATATTTTGTCAATAAAATCAAAATTGATATTAGAACTAATATATTCTATCTATGCAAATATTACATTCTATTCTAGAGAATTACTTGAATGACAAATTTTAATATGAAAAATCCAATGAGTTATTTTTTTACTATCAATATTTTTACATATTTTTATAGAAAAAAGTTTCCTTTTAAAAAATTTGCAGCTTAGATAGTCAATATATAACCAGGGAGATGATTACATTATGTATAAAGTTATCATTATATCCTGTATATTTTAAATTTGCAAATACTTATGTAAATTTAGCAAAGTATTTACATTTAAAATGAAATTGATTTTCATGATACTGTATATACAAAATTTGTAATCTGAAACAGAAAAGAATATTTTATCATTATATTTTATATGTATTTATGTTTATGTTGTACATTACTTTAAAAACTAAATTGTTTTTATGAATATTGTACAAACTATTTTCATTTTGTAACAAGTAGTTTAATTCAGTAACACAGTCGGGCAATAATAAATTTAATGTTTCCATTATTCAAGAAAAAAAATTAATAAAATTTTTCTACATATTATAGAACCAACATACATATTTATTCTGATTTAAATTATTTACTATTCTAAGAAAACATTTTTATTCATATATATACTGATATATATATATATATTGTGGATAATGTGCAAAGTTGGATAATGTAGAGATTACCAAGGTGATGTCAACTTTATCCAAAACTATGGGTAATGATGAATTGATTGATTCAAATTTAAAAAAAAAAATTGATGTTCATCAATTCTTTTATCTTTTTAAATTGATAGTATTTTAACTGATTTAAAAACATTTGTTTTTTACTTAAATAAAGTAAATGTTTTTATGTCTGTGTTTAATTTTGCAATTGGTATCCAAGATCATGCAAATCTTGGCGGAAAATTTCAAGGTTATCCGGGTAAAGTTGAGAAAATTATTTTCCTCCATATTTCGGTGTTTATTTACTTGACTCGGATAAGGTTGACATTATCCGTAACATGTACTGTATATAAAACAGATCCTGAATAATACTTAAGACGATATTTACACATCATTCTGCAGCATCTTACCTGGAAATTTTGTATAACATCTTCAGCTTCTTTTGAATCTGTTAAATCGACCTTTTTCAATTCTCCTTCGGCGCGGGAATACGCTAATCCTAGAGGATTCCATTTGGCTCGCTTAAACGCTTTCAAAATAGCTCTTCCGAGCAGACCAGAAGCACCCGTTATCAATACCTTCCTCTCCACACTCGCCATTTTTAAAAACTCCCACTATCGTGGCTTTCACCGATTAGCGGAGTGACGTTGAAAACGGCCATAAGGTGGCGCTTACGACTAATCTTGATTGAGTTGAGCAGACTCGACGTTAAAAATGAATTTAATTTACTTCTTCACAAATGTCAGATATGGTAGCTGTTCTATACGATTGGAATGTATGTCTCTTTAATCCGAATAAATGCAACACGGTAGAGGAAGTCTACCGTGTTGTTTAATTTACTTCGTCAAATGTTTTTTAAGTTTTATTTTGGCATTTATATCTTTTTAGTTGCTAGTAAACGTTTTTGAGTGGATTAAATACTAACCGTGATGTAAAAACACTCAAAGTGTTCGGAAGTATCGCTACTACAGAGAGCGTCCGACAGAATTCCGGGACATTTAAATTTGCTGAACGCAGACATTGGGAGTATTGTCTGGTAAAGCGCCTTTAATATAACTATATAAGCAGTCCAATGCTGTATTGAGGATTTGAGCGAACCATATGATAAAGACAGATCTTATGATGGCCGAATCCAGGCGAGCAACTTTCCAGGAATTTTTCGGGACAGGGGTAAGTCCCGGATATGTCGGGCCCGTCCCTTATCATTCGACTGAGTTGATGAGGGACGGCATAAAATTGTTACGAAAGTTTTATATTTCGATTAAAAGATGTAATTAGGCTGCAATTTAGAAAAATTGTAGATCGATAAATTCCCATTGTCGTCCGTCTTTCCTTAATCTCGAGAACGGAGTTAGACGAAATCAGGGATAGATATGGAAAGCGTAAGGACAGGAGGCCCTTATTAACTATATATACGAATACCGAAAGTCAAGTTATTTCAATTCAAAAATTTTCCACTGTAAGGAGTTAGATAGATGACGGCATGACTCTATTGCTAACAGGAAAGTATGATGTACAGGGATAAGATACTACTAATTTGAGGTGGAGAGCATATATTTTAAATTAAATTGATTAAAAATTGAAGCCCGGCATTGTGACGATGTCCCTAAATAATTACTCCTGCTCGTGCTCGTATTTGTATGTGCTCCTGCTCGTACTCGTGTTTGTATGTGCTCCTGTTCGTGCTCGTGTTTGCATGTGCTCCTGCTCGTGCTCATGTTTGCATGTGCTCCTGCTCGTACTCGTGTTTGTATGTGCTCCTGCTCGTGCTTGAGTTTGTATGTGCTCCTGCTCGTGCTCGTGNAACGGCATACGGAATAAATTTTTCCGTAAGGAAACATAATTTACAGTGTTAACGTATACATTTTTATAGTGTGTTCGACATTGATTTGAATTCTAGAAATTTAGCTCGGATCTCATTTAAGCAAATATTTTGGGCTGAAATTTGAAAAAAAATAAAATAAAATTATAGGCCTAGTGTTTTACCTCTAATAGAAGACATAATTATGACGCAATATTTGTATCTAAACTATTGAGAAAAGTATTATATGCATATGTACAGCCATATTTATATTTATATAAATATTTTTTTAATCAATAAAAAGAAATATAACGGATGCGTACTAAGTGCCGATAATCGATATATCAGAGTATCGATATCGGTATCAAAATTTTGATTTATTATGACTTTAAAGTGCGTGCCCTTTACCTTTCCACCGTTTCTATTACTTTCTTAAAATGGAGAAAAAGTGGATTCATTTTTTTACAATTTACAAACAATGGATTATAGAACAGAACAATGGATCTAGTGGAGAATTATCGAACACATTGGTGAAAAGTTAAAAATTTGCCGAGGGTGATAAAAAGTGACGTGGCACTTTATATGCAAACTTTGTATTTCCTCGCCGAATGTAGCTGTGAATTTTGATAGTCTCATTTTAATCAGAGACGACACATTACACATCCGCTTTCTTTTTTTTCCATAAATTATGTTGTATTTAATGGAGAGATCGATGATTCTCGGTCAAACTTCCGATAACAATAATTTTGTCTCAGGTATAAGATTACTCGATGTCACTGTGTTTTCTATATAGTTTACAGATATATATATAGGCCTATATAGCTTCGAGATTCCACTGCATCTGTAAATTAATGATAAAAGAATAATTAACAAGAACAATTAGTCAAAGAATATGACAATATATAGACACTATAAAAATAACAGGAAACTTTTTAGATAATTAAGTTAATAAAATTGTTTTAATTTCAAATTATTCGAAAATCTGAAATAAAATAAAATAGAATTGCCCTTTTTAATTTTGACATTAATAAAATAATTTTGTTTTAGTAACTGTGCAGAAAAGAAAAATGTCATTAACAACACTAACTTCCATATAAATAAAAACGAGATTTTCTTTTTATCTTTATATTAGAAATTCTAAACAACACTAATGCTAAGATTTAGTTACGATTTAGTTGTTTTGTATTTTTAAAAAATAAAATTTTGAGAAAACGGGAAAGAAAATTAAAAGCTTTCTGTATGGTTAGAAATCAATATACTTTACTCGTTGTCAGAATTCACTTTTGTAAACAGACTCCATCACTTCTCAAAAGAGAAACATTCCTTTGATCGAATAGTGAAAGAGAAGGGTATTAAGAGAGATTACTGATGCCATATTGAAGTAAATAGAACACGAGGTTTTACTTTCTTGATTGTTTTTGCTCACACGATAGGGCTTTATTACAAGAAAAACCGCAGACTTAGCAAACATGTGGACAAGCTGGAGATTTTTTCCCAAAGCTATTCTCGAGTTATGGTCTAAATTCATTAAAATTTTAAATAATTAGTTTGAAATAGCATTTAAATATTATTTATTAGCTATGTAATAAATTTATTATTCTAATTAGACGGATCAGTTGTAAACACAACGATTATTAACGATGAGACATTCTTGTTATCATATTTTATTTCTTAAGAAAAAATAGAATATTGAATGTATTCTATAGGCTAATGGCTAAATAATATATGCAGCTAAATAAGTTGTTATACATTATGTAGAAGTTACGATTTTATTGTAGTTTTTAGAAAAATAACGATTACCTATGACTTATATACATATAATGTAAAAAAAAATTTTTTTTTATTAATTTTAACTGTACATATTTAAAATTATAAAATATTTATACCCGAAATATTTCACGATAATTAAATTAGCATTAGTGGCTCTTTAAAGTAGAGAATTTCTAATTAATATCAGATAACAATAAAAACGTTTTTTTTTTATTTATTTAAAATGCTAATTACGTGTAATTTGATATATAATGTTTAAACATTTAATTATAAGTTAGTAAAATAAAATTAATTAACAATTAAGATTACTTAATAAAAAT
Organism: Centruroides sculpturatus; assembly: GCF_000671375.1. Classification (NCBI taxonomy): domain Eukaryota; kingdom Metazoa; phylum Arthropoda; class Arachnida; order Scorpiones; family Buthidae; genus Centruroides; species Centruroides sculpturatus. The sequence continues at coordinate 665,037 of NW_019384477.1, forward strand.
GTTATTTATTTTTTTGTCCTGTAGGCACTAGGCCCTTTTTCGAGACAACAATGGGAGGGGCCCGATATATCGGGAAGGACTACCCCCGAAAAATTCCTGGACATTTTTACTATAGGATTTAAACCTGAATCCTATGGTGGAAATTTAAAACAGAAAAAACATTTTTCTATTGTAATATTGTATATTTACTATTTGATAATAATTATTAATTAATAACCATTGTCTAAAAGAAAAATTTAGTTGTGCATATGTTAATAAATTTCAAATGATTAATTATTAATTGTAAAAGAAACAGAGATGAAAGATGTAGAATTAATTATGTTATAATATTGTTAGTAAGACAAAATTTGAAAGAGAAAAATAAATATTTACATACTCGTCAATTGATCGAAACTTACAAACTTCAAATGAAATGCTAATTTTGCAAGAGTTTTCTATGAGTTTAATATTGTTTAATTTTTACGAATACGCATAGAATAAATAATAAAATTTTTCATAATAAAATCTTTTATATTTAAAATTTAATTATAGTACGTGTATTTCAATAAGTTTCAATAAGTAAACAATAATTATTATAGATCTTTAAAGTTAAAATATTAAATTTTGTTATTGGTAAAATTAAGAAGTTGAAGTGATTCCTTTTTTACTTTCTCGGCTCTGTTATATATAACAGAAGGAAAGTTCGGCGAGCGGTCAAAAAAATGACCCCCAAGATTTTTACATTTTTGGACTCGAGATCTTGAAACGTAATGAAAAAATAATTTTCTGTATGTATGATGTTAGTGTGCGTGAGGGTAATGTGCGAGTTTGTTCACCTCTTTGAAGCTGAATCCTGTGCTTTTTGTGTAAAATTTCTGAAATTTTGCAGGAGGTTTTTTTGTGTATTAGGGATTGATGCTATTAAATTTTGGTGGTTAAAGATAGAAGGAGTAGGGAGAAAAAATGGGTCGTGTATCACATCTCGAGTAGGGTCGGACTTAATTGCAATTTTACTCGTTATTAGCATTTATAATTTTTTTTTTAATAAAACCCGTGCTTATCCTCAAAATAAAGCTTTTTGCCGTATTATAATAATTAAAAATATAAAATATCATAACAGATGGCGCCAAACAATTTTAAATGTTGCCGGAAAAGTTAAGCGACTCGTTGATGACTTTTTTGTACTTAAATATGATATTTTGTATATTTTTCTGTTTCTATTTATAAATCTGTTATTATTAAATATTAATAATTTTTGATATTTAAATACTATGGTGAATATAGAAGAACTGTGTATTTGCAAGTACAGTAAATGGGCTTCGGATTTAATGGATAAAATTTCAGGTATTGTACGTATGTCAAATGTTTTTCAAATTCAAGTGTTACGGTTCTTAACTTCATGCCACAGGAGTTGTCTTGATGTCATCATTCGAAGGATGAACAAATAAACTTTTTTTTTTGTTTTCTTTCAAATTTAAATTTTTTCTATTTGTGAAAATTTCTACGTAATTCAAAAGTAATTTTTTTTAATATATATTTTACACAGCATTGTTAATATTATTATTTTGGAGGTTGCAGGACGCATTAAGTTACTTAAATATGAAAAATAATTATATCATTCGATTTTAAGGTTTATTGACAAGACTATGTCTTCTTTATAAAATCATACTGCCCGATGTTCTTACCAGCATAGAGATATGAAGGATTACATGTCGAGAGTTGATATTTGGCACAGAGTATTAGATGCCAAAATCATTTGCGCATAAAAAAATCCGGACTCGTAGGTAGTCAGGGGACCGAGAATCGAGTCAAAATAAAATACAAAATGGCGACCCTCTTCTACAAATAGGCAAAACAGCCACATTACCCCACCGAAGTTGGGTAAGGGAAAGTACCACCCACAGTCATTCTAAGAAGTGAACTCTGACCTTAGGACCGAACACATAGTTTCTCTATGTTAAATAAAATTTGTAATCTAATTTTGTAAATTTGGGAGTGCTTCAAATATGACGTTAAAACGGTTTTATGTCGTTACAAGTGGGTTTTTTTTTAACATTATCTAGTATAGTAAAATCGTAGGACCAATAAAAATTTGACGTTATATTAGGGTTGTCGTTACACTCGATGACATTATAATCGGGTTAAACTGTATATTGTTTGTGCAAAATAAAAAATAATTTCGGACGATACAATAGCTTTTTACAGGAACTTTTCGTTAGGCATTGACAAAAATTCAACCCGGGCCGACACACAACGGAGAAAAATTTTGAAATTAGATAGGTTAATTTCATCGAAGATGCATCGTGGTCGGCGAAGTTTGAACGATCGCGCCCAAAAGCAGCGATATCAAAGAAGATAGGAGAATGAGAACGAAACCTGCCTTGAGCATCAAATTCCGTCTCCGAGACATAGTCTTGTCCCAAATACGGTTTTGCCGTTTTACTTGTTTTATATCTTAAAAACAATTAATTATATCGCGAGATCCCGGGAAACAGTTCACTTTTTCCCCGGAACCGGGACATGCAAAAAAGCGAGAAATAAGAAACCCTACTTGCAACAAATGCCGTTTTTTATCTATGTTCTTTCGAAACTCCACTTTAAAAATTTGTTTACTTGTTGAACAAACTGACAAAAAATATCTGTTGGATTACTCTAGTAATAATAATGTCGGCATAATTAAACAACTTGTAGTATGAAAGCGCTCTGTGCTTAACTAATTTAAAATAACGCTTAAAAAACCTTAAATTTAACGTAGTTTATTTAAAATTGATCAATAAGACTATAATATTTATGCCAACTTTTATATTTTAGTTTTTTTTCCTTAATCAAACCACAAAAAATTCATAGAACTTTTATTTAAATTTTAAAATTTTTTGCTAATTTTATAATAAAAACGATTAGGTGCACATTTTTTCGTCAATAAATTACCCGGGAGTAGTAATTTTACATTTGTTTACGTTTTCTGAATCACAGTTGTTCTTGCCAGCTCGATGTAGTCTGCTGCAATGTGAAAATAGTAGAAGACATTTTATTTTTCAGTCGTTTAATCTTTTGTTTTTTACTCATTTAGTCATTAGCATTTATTAATTAATGCATCTAGTTATTAGCATTTAATCGTTAAGGCATTTAGTTATTTAGTCACTTAGATTTTACTCATTTAGTCATTAGAAACATGCTAACGTTCTTTGTTCCCAGGTGCAATTTCGGATACCCTGTGAAAAAGACAATAAAAGGCAGTTTTTAAGGGTGCCAGAAAATCTGATTTGTTTATTGCAAACAAAATGCTAAATCTCACCATAAACAGAAAGTGATTCGGGGGAAGATGACTAATTTTTGTTATTTTCAAACGGTGACGTCAGATACTGTCGTGTGTTTGTACGATGGATCGTTGGGCCAATATTGAGTGCGGAAAGCTGTAGTTGGCTACCGTTACCACATTTTCTACATCTGAGAAGAATAAAAGCAAGATAAAAACGAAGTTTTTGTTGTGAAATGTTTTTAGAGTCATTTTAAAACTAAAAGTTAAAATAGAATATATTTAAAAATTCCGAAAAACAATTAATGTGTGATGTAGTTAAGGTTCTAAAGTTTCCATTGTCAGCTATCGCCGATCCCGATCGGACATGCTAGAACACGTGACTCCACTAGGCATTTTACCCCAACCAATGGGATAACATGTCTATTTTTCTTGTAATAACATGCCTAATTTTAATAAATTTTTGTTTTCTCGTTTTATTGCAGGATATGCATAGAAATTATATAAGGACTTCTCAAAAAGATTCTTGGACTGAAAAAAGCTTTCAGCTTTCAGCTAGCTATAGAGCACGTTAGAACGGGCGAGAACTTAACAATACTTATACTGTGCTGTTACACTTACTATAAAGTATTTCGTACTGTATATGCAATAAATTAAATTTGGTTAATATATTCGAAAATTAATTTTATGCAATTATATTTGTTATCTTACCCTAATGGCATTTGGCATCTCACCCAGATACTCTGGGTGAGATGCCTAAAATGCCAAACAGGGAAAAAGTCGTCATTGCAAACACAATACATAATTATTTTTTATAAACTCCAAAGTTTTATTTGAAAAACATACTCAAGAATATGATATTTTCGTTAGAGGCCTCCAAAACCCAAATAATCGCTATAATTTCCTTCATAAGTAAAATGTTAGGCATCTTTCCCCGAATCACTCTATATTTTTTACTAATTATCATACTATATCTAATGAAATGTTATGTATACATAACAATGCTTTAAAATGTTTCAAAATTTTTATAATGTTAATAATTGACTGTACAATAATAAACTTTATATAGCTTGAGTGTAATTTGTAACAACTAGATGATGACCATGATAAAAGATGAAGATAAAGTTTAAATTTTTAAACGTATGAATTTTTTCTATTTAATAAATGACTTGAAATCAATATGAACTTAATAATTTAAACCCCTTAAAAGTAATTTAAATAATTACATGTTTTTAATGCGTATTATTTACCTAACTGACATATAATTCGATGAAATTTCATGAGATTAGTAATTATTCAGATAAATTAAATTTATATGTCGCTTTTTAAATATAACCTTTATCATTTTTACAAAAAATTTTTTATAAAAAATTTCTTAGTAGACAATACATACAGGATGTCTTTTTCCATTTAGTCCTTTCAAACGCTCTTCAGGAGGAAAGAACAGTATTTCACATCAGCAACAATGATGTGTTAAATTTCGCAACTGTTATAATTAAATCACATATTTATTTCAGATAACCACAGATATTAAAAATATATTAAAACTTTCTGTTCAACCCAATATAATCTTTACTTATTAACCATGACATCGGAAGTACCACTGTACTTATTATAATGTCTTTAAATTTTAAAACATATCTTTATAAAGCCTACAAGACTAAATCTAAGTTCTGTTTTACATGTATCGGATAATTTAAAGAAGATTAAAAATTGCAGCCCGGCATTGTGACGATGTCACAATAAATTGCTCATTTCCTTTGGGTTCTGTCAACAATTAAAACAATGGTGTAAATATTGCTTTATGATTAGAAGTACGGAAATAAAGGCCCATTCGCAATGAAAATTAAGCATAAACACAAAACCTTATACTGTACCTATGTTATTTAATGCAACCTGAGTTACATAAGTGTGACCTTAAACTTAATCATAAGATATTAACATAATAGTATGAATATTATTATATGCATATATATTAAAATTGATATAAATAAATAGTTTGGATTTTAAAAACTAAAAGTTTATAAACTCCAAGTTTTTGCGTGATTTACAACAAGAAACAATCGTAGTGGCTATGTAATCGCCACTGTCGATTTTTTCTCTGGTTCAACCCTGTTGCTCGCACTTTTAAATTTTCTGATGCAAAACACCTAAGATGTACGCTTTGGCGTTATATCCTTAAACTGCACAGATCTATCATCAGTAGTCATCCAAATATCAATTTACTCCATCGCCGATCACTATATTAAAATAATATAAAATTATATTTGAATTTTATTTTTTAAGTGCACTATCGGCCGCCTTAAGAATTTGGCCGCCTGCGTGCATGCATACCTTTCAGAACCAACCTGATTCGGGGAAACCTTTATCTGCAATCGCCAATGGCCGTCCATTTGATTCTATTATAACAAAGAATTGCTTTTGTCTTTATTGTTTTTGTTTTTATTCCTTGTATTTTTCTTTATATTCTTTTTGTTGGAATGTTTTTATTTTGCAACAAAGGCTTCATTCAAAAGTATACAATAAATGTATTATTGTTTATTGTATGCTTTTGAATGAGGTCTTTGTGGCATTCATCTGTTCTATTGCGTTACTTTTTAAAATCGGTAAATAAATAAATTAGGCAACTAAAAAGTTTTTTATCTATTTTAAACCGCTTTTCAATCATTCAAATTTTCATTACTAATATTATTCGTACGTGATTAAATTCATTAATATTATTCTAATATTCTCCACGTATTTTTTTTTTATTTCATAAAATCATTTGCCTACGTAAATGATTTTTAATTAGTTAAGAACTGTGGACATTTTTCTAGAGGAAATCCACGACTCCATAGTCTTTGAAAGATTTAGTATCTGTGTAATGGCTGTAGTTGATAAGTAGTAGCGATATTCAAAACAGACAAATTATACTAACTTCTATTTATAAGAAGTTTAAAAAAATATATGTCTAGTAAATGTTTAGTCTAAATAGCATGGGATATATTATGCTTGCTTTTGTTCGAACAATTTCTTCCACATCTGGTTCAATATTTCTTAACCTTAAATCGGGATTAACATAGACACGATTTCTACGTTTATTCTTCAGACAACAAAAAATATAAAATATTTGTACACATAGATATGGTATTTTTAACTCTCCGCTCTGTGGGAACTAAGGGTTTGGTCAGGCCCACAATAAGGTGGCCGGATGTTAAGTGACGAAGCCCGACTTATCTGAACAAATCACCTACGAAACTTTCCCGGGGTTTTCCTACCCGCCCGGATTCTATCCCGGGCCCCTCAAAGCGGTAGCCACCTAAACCACTCGGTAATCCGGCCGTACACAAAGATATGCAGAACAAAATGGAACTAAATATTTCAGAGATTTTTTTATCTAGTTTCTTATAACCAGAAAATGTCTCTACTCAGAATTATTCAAGCGTACATTCTTTGAAGAATATTTTCAATGAACCATTATAAGTCATGTCAACAAGCTATTACAAAAATGTTTTTTTACAAAAATATTACAATAAATACAAAAATATATTCATTGGTTTTAAAAGCATTTTAAAAAGTTGGAGTTATTACCTAAATGATGCCAAAATTGGTTCTATGGACTTCCAGGGTCCGCGGACCACCAAATGGGAAAGATAAGACTAGCATAATTTCTCTGAAATACAGAGTAAAACTGTAATTACATAATAAAAAGGTTTGAGTTTCAAAAAGATAGTTTATTTTCAATGAAAAGTGACATCTTTACATTAATTATCTTTCAAAAATATGTTTCTTCAAATAAAATATTTACTTCGTACTTCAAAAATTAAACTTTTTATAGTTTGCATTATTGCAAAATTACAAAGTTAGCTATTAACAGTATCTAATTAGGAGAAACCATATATTTTTAAAAATAATTTTGTCCTGTAAAGTATATCCAAACGTTATGATGTACTGTACAGTACCAACTTGTATCTATGTAAAGTATTAACTTGGGCATAAACATTTAATATTTGAGAAATAAATCAATACTTTATAATAATCTTTCGTAAATCCAATAGAAACATGAACTGCTAAGAATTCGCAGCGTATCGTCTTTAGCGATGAATTCTGATTCTGTTGGGAAACAGATGACTATTGTGTTAGAGTTTGGAAGGCCATAAACTCTAATGTTAAGCACCATAAACTACTCATACTTCTGGCGTGCCAGTGTGGAGAGCAATGCCGTATAACAGGCTGTTTTGTCAATATACTTTGTAGTGATACAAAGTATATTGACAAAACAGTACTATACGTTCGAGAATTCCTGTAGCCTACAAGATAATGCGCGGCAGCACACAGCTAGGGTTTTCCAGGAATATCTTTATCAAGTTGCAACAAACTTGTAGCTTCGTACGTCTTCTAGCGCGAGGGATATGGAGCGACAGTTGCAAAATCTATGGACATATTTGTTGCAGGATAGCACACGGCGGTGCCTGTATGTCTTCATGCCCAACCGTATCTCCGCATGTGTGCAGACAAGATCTTGTGAAGTACTGAAGGTTCCGTTGTTCTACAGTAAATTGTATTTTTGCTTTATTTATTAATAACAATTGTAATAAAGTTTCATTCGATTTCAACCCCTCCTCCTTGGTGCGTAACTTTTTTTTTTGCCAATGTATAGGCTCAATAAATGAAATTGTATTGACTTTTTATATATTTCGAAATTTTATATCAAATTTAATCAATACACGAGAAAAATTTTTTAAACTGTAAGCGAGAACTCCTTCCTAGTTCTTTTGGAAACACACTTAAAATTTGCCAATCCATTATATTGTAGAGCAAACTTTCTAATAGTCTTAAGTAACATCTGTAAAAGTACACACTATATTCAAAAAACACATTAGAAAACGCCGCGAATTGATCCTTTTAATGAATCTAAGAGAAATGGCCAGAAGGCAATTTTTCCATTTGACCAATGCTTATTGACAAAAACACGTTTAAAAAAGTCATACCACTTTTTGTTATCTAAGATATCTTCGGTAATATTTTTATATTAATGAATTTATTCGAATACCGATAATTATTTAAAAATCGAATTGAATATGATTCGTACAGGGTGTCCGAAAAGTTACTATGCAGTAAGAAAGTTATACGTACGGTATTGCATACAACTTACAGATCTATGCAATACCATATATATATAATTTTAATGTTAAAATTAAAATTATATTTCTTACTGCACAGTAATTTTTCTGTCAATTTTTCAGTTTGACACCTCATATAAGAAATTTATCTATTCCTAAAACACATTAAATTGTAGCAAAACTGAGAATGATAATGGTAAATTACAGATTTAAATTATCACGACTTCGTGTTTTAATAATTACATAAATTTAAAATCTCAAATAATTGTAACAAATTATCTTTTATTTTTTAATCGTAAACATCACGATCGCGTAACAGTAAATAATTATTGTATTTATTTACTAGTCTCGTTACTCTATGAGCCTGTATTAGTATAACGAGTAAGGAATATCTTTGATGTTTGACGTTTTGAATCTCTGTAAGTTGCTAATACAAAATTATAATAATTATAAACAAATAAAAATTTTCTTGTTATCGATTATCATCTCTTTAACTTAACTTAATTACTAATATTAATGTTTTAAATGGTCTATAACTTCTCATTAGACATATAAAGATCATCATTACATTTAGTAACGATTTGTAAAATATAGAATTAGTAATTCTTGGATCAAGTTAAAAAAAAATATGAAAGATTCCATCATTTTATAAATTTTATATGAGTCAAAAGTGTAGCTCAACTATTAAAAAATAAATGAGGAAAATATGTCAACGGTTCTCGTCAGAAATTTACGAGTGTACAAATTATTAAATTAAATTAATATTGAAATTGCAAAGGGCAAATGTTTAAAAACTGTATAATGAGTTCGACTTAAAATATAATTAAATTTGGAGAGTTTACTTGAAATCATTAAATTGAATAAAAGATAAAAAATAAAAAGATTTGACTTAAAAGACACGGAAATTATTTTATTTAAAGAAGAATAATTGTAATTACGTAATAATTTATGACCGTGTATCTATTATTTTAACTTAATATTTCAGATTTATATCATAAATCTTGTTACCTAATTTTTAATAAATATTATTACTTTAATTTAAAATAAGAAGAAAAAAAAATATATCATTTGTTTACATTTTAAAGTTTATTAATCGGATAAATCTATTAGGTCTTTGATAAAGAAGAAAATATATTTTATTTTTACTGTAAAATGACAAATTACATTAAGCTGAAGAGAATTTTAATTGAGAATAAAACTAACAAATTCTTATTTGTTAATTGCAAAGAAGCTTAAAGTATAAATTCAAAATCACAAAATGTTAAATTATTTAAATTAAATTTTCTTTTTTGTTTTTTAGTTTTAAGTTAACAAAAAGCAGACTTTTCAAACAGAATTTTTACACTTGATATGAATTAAATCGAACATTAAAGCAAGACAAACTGAATTATTGCTTAATGATTTGTTACTAACTGCTGTAATAAGAGTTTTTTTTTTAAGTCACATTATTTCCCATAATAAATTATAATTTATGAGATAATTCCTCTTCAGTATTTTATAATCAAATAAATCATTTAAATGATAAGTATTGATGCTAGATCACTTTCACGCATCATCACTTTCTGTGCATTTAGAATGATCCTTTACAAATCTTACAAGTGGAATGAATAGTTTGGTTATAGAAAGTTTTATTTATGTGTACAATTTAGTTAAGAGATGATTGGGAGAGTTTAGAGCTTTCATAAATTCATGAAGTTTAATAATCATTGAAATTCCCTAGTTATATACATAATAAATACACTGGCGTTTTAAGCACGTTAATGTACATACATCTATATTCGTGCGGATTAAATTTACATATTAACCTGTAAGTTAATATTGTACAAAATGATTAGAGAATAATATTAAAACTAGAATTATTTCGTTAGGAATTTCATAATGACACGAGTATTCATCCAACAAAATCAATTCGTTTTATTGATTACATTTAATTTATGTATTGGTTCCTTAAACGATTACAACGAAAGTAATTCATTCGTAACAATCGTATCCGTTTAATCTACCGGAAAGTGAGTTTACGTTTCTACTTCCGTTGGATTTGCCGGGGTGAGTTTTTGATGTGTGGGATTTTCTTGGATATGTTTTCGAAATAATTCACCAGATGGCGACACTGAACGAAGAGGTTATCTTTTTGTCTCACCCCTGATTAATCATCTTTCAGTACAGCATTGATAGAAATGCATTAACGTAATAACCTTCAACGAATGGTGTTATTTCTGTCACTTTGATTAAGGTTATGAGGTTCATAAAGTCGAAAATGGATAAAATTAAGCTGACGTAGTGCTTTTTGTCCAACCCACTAACCATTACAAAGTCAAAAGAATAGCTTTTTTCTTATTAAGAGGAAGAGAGAAAGAAAATAAAATATTTTATTTAAAAAAAAAATTCCAATCAACTTAAATTTAACAAGATTCATTTAATTCGCATTTTTCAAGAGATTTATAAGAGAGAGAGAGAGAGTAGAGAAGAATATAAATAAAAAAATATATAAAATTAAGGAATGTAATTTAGTTACGTCTCCTGAAAAATTTACTTAGATAATAAAAAGACAGGATGTATTTCCATTTATAAAATACAGAAGGGTTATTTTAAATAAAATTTCATAAATTCTCGATAATTCTATCAAAAAAGTGTTATTAAATTTATCCTATTAAATTATGAAATGCTTCACACAAGATAGATTGTGCGTAACTGAATGTAAACAAAAATTTCCAAGAATTGAGAAATGATATCAAAACTAACAGAAAAAATGTTTTTCCTTATATTTTTTTTTCATTTTTCATTTGTTGATCTGAGGGAAAATATGATCATCATTTATTGTCAAAATTGAATAAATCTTTAAAATTCTTTACTGTCTTTCCTCTAATAAATAAATTTTCTATTTTCGCATAATAAAACCTTCTAATCTAATCTTTAAAAATAAAATAATTTAAAACGAATAAATTTTTAAATTAAAATATTATTTATTCAAATAATACATTAGATAAATTCGTATATAACATTCATGTATTTTAAATTTGTATATTAAATATTTAAAATATATAAATATATTTTAAAAAGACAAGCGAATGATTATATTTATTCGAAAATAAAATAATTAACAGGAATTATTTTAAATTTTAATTTAACGGAGTTGTTTGTTGGAGGTATTTTTTTTTATTTATCGAATATTTTTAAATTAATAAGGGAAATAACTGAAGTGGACAAACGGATTTAAATAACACACAGATTAAAACTATATTTATATAATTTAATAGTAAATAAATTAAATGAAATTCTATCCTAATATTTTATAACAAAAATAAGTTTAAAAATTAATACAGTAATTAAAGTATGTATGGATCTATATAAATTGTGTATGTATCGTACATTATATGTTAAGGGAAACTATTGAAATTATCCATCTTTTCTTTTTATTCACAAAAATGATCTTTTATTTAGAACAATATTCCTGTTGATAAATGGCATTTTATTTGAATCACTCACAAAAACAAAGAGAGATAAATTTCAGATAACAATACCTCAATAAACCATAAACAAAGACTAAGAAAATGTCTTTTTTCTTGCTTCTCGTTTGTGTTATTTATTAAGTTATTTTACTTTCTAAATAAACAATTTTAAATATTATTGTGTTGTTTAAGCATGTTCTATTCAATGAGAATAAACAAAATCGTCTAAATTCAATACATTAAATTTTGTATATCTGATTTCTTTATCTGAAGGAATTCTGATGTTTCGTTCGTTAGGAGTAACAATAACTGTTTTAAGATTTATTTTGTCTATTTTTGTGAGCAAATTTTTAAGTAATAACGATTTTTAAATACGGTAGAACCTCGAATTAACCGACTAATTGGGTGAAAAGATGTCCGCTCTTGCCGAAAATCCGTTAAATTGAATGTGTTTTAAAATCAGACAGTAGACTATATTAATAAAGAACTTGCAATGTACAGGTTTTATAAAAAAAGTTTTTATACTGTACGCTGTATTAACGAATAAAAAAGATTTTAAAATTTCCTGTATAACAGATTTTTTCTCCGTTAAATCGGGGGTGGATCTGCTAAATACTGTATTGAATAAACTTTGATTTAATATATTCTTAAGAAGTAATTGATGCATACTATGCAAATATTTAGACGCATTTTCAAGCAAAGTAATTATTAATTTCTCATTTTATACGAAGCTATGGAGTTTTATTTATAAATAAATTCTAAAACCCTGTTAAATTATACCTTAAACTAATTCGTGTAACTTGAACTTTGTTGCTATTTTATTGTGTTTGATTTTGTAACAGACGGACTGTTTCTGTTCGCCCGTTGTTCTGTTCAATATATTGGATCATGATACAAAACGTCTGCTTAAAATTCGATCTACTAATAGAAAAATATATTTCTTTTAAAACATCTGCCATTGAAAACTGTTTGAAAAGGCCATCTACAGTTCGTCATATCGCTACCAACGTTACACGTGGCTCTCTCTCTATTCCAGATTAAAAATGACTCTAGAATTTCCACTACTTCACTTTTTTTCTTGTGCTGACTTCTCATTATTTCATTTTTACATTAATAATGCATTAGTATAAGATTATTTTATGTATACACTTTAATTATTAACTAAACATATTCATTTTAATACAATACTTTAAATGGCACATGAAAATAATACCGTATTTACAAAAGATGTTTGATTGAATTTAATTACCGCACGTAATTATTTCGGTTTCCTTTTTTTTAATAAATGAAGGCAATTAAAATTTAATGAATTTTAAGAAGAAAAATAAAATTCATGCCATTAAATTTACTTAATCCTCGAATTGTGTAAGGATTCGAATTTTTAAAATATTGCTTACAAAAACAAAAATATTCATTGGTGAATAATAATAAGTGATTATATTAGAATAATAGGAGATGCATTTATTAAACGAAATGCGCTTTAGAGAATAGAATATCTTATAAGAGTTCTGAAGCAATGGAGTGTTGTATATTTATGATAAAAGTACTGGACTGTATCAATGATAAGGTTAAATTCAATAATAAAATTTTTTCTAACCAATTAAACATAAAAGGAAATAGTTATAAGCTATATATCTAGAACTTTTTGGAGATATTTAAACCATTTCTGTCTAAATGAAAAAGTGTCGACGAGACGAATAACTATAATGTAGTATGACCCTCTCCAAACTCTATCAGCAGTTAAATGCATCAAATGGAATGCAATGTAGGGAAAAAACTTCTATTGTTTGATTTTTAAAACATCTTTTAAAAATGTTTATTATCAATAGTTTAAATGAACAAAGTAAGCAATATTTAATTGAGCTGCAATTTAAAACAATTATACTTATAAAGTACCACCGTCTGTCCTTTCTTAATTTCGAGAAAGGTGTTAGATAGGTGAAAATCAAGACAAGATATGGAAACTATAGGAATAGGAGGCTCCGATTAACTGTATATGAACTTCTGATCTGTATCAGAAGTCACGTAGTTACAATTCAAGAATTTTCCTAGGAACGGAGTTATATAGATGTCCGGCATGACTCTGTTGTTATCAGGAAAAGTATGATGTACAGGGGCACTACTAATTTGAGATCGACAGCATGTATTTTAAATTAAATAAATTAAAAATATGATTAAAAATTGCAGCCCGGCATTGTAACGATGTCAATAATTTTTAGCTCCTTAATTAAAAAATAAAATTATTAAGTTATTTCAGGATAAAATCATAGTACAGGAGAACATTCAATAAGTTAATAAATAATAATAAATTCTAAATAGCGGCCATTTTTGAGGAATTATATTTTGAACAAAAATGCATACAAAATAACCACTAATCAAAGTCCACCTCCAAACAACGGAGCATTTTTTTATAATCTTGTGGTCGTTGTTTACAGGTTTGATTGTACATTTCTTCCTGTTTTTTCAAAAATAAACGAATTTAAATAGTTAAAATTATACGAATATTTTGTTGTCATTAAAAATAAAGCTTAAGAAACTTATCCCTGGTAGATTTATAATCATTAATCTCAATTGTCTTTATAATAATTGGTCGAATCTTAAATTTTTCTTCGGTAGAGCTGTAAAAAAGTTGTTATATCAGAGTAATGAAATTAAAATTTATTGATATTTTATCTGCTTTTTTTTCTCTAATTTAATTACATAAATTGATTTCATTTTTATTTTTATTTTTCTTAATGTAATAATCAGATCTTTTTGATATTTTACATATTGCATTGAATTTATTTAAAATTACTTATACAGTAAAACTTGCTTAAACCGGAATTTTACGGTAGCGAATATTTTTTTCGGTTTGGCAGGTTTCCGTTTTGAACAGGTTTATTTTAACACAGAAAATCGCTACGTTTCGAAGAATTCTTCCCATTTAGGCACGTTTTCTTTTTGTTCAGGTTCCGTTTTAAATAGGTTTTAATGTATAAATTATTGTTAAAAATCATTATTAATTAAAAATCGTCTATAAAAAATTATTTTTAATTGATTTATTTATATAAAACCTTAAATAACCCCCGAAAAAATGTTTTTATGGAGAATTTTTATTTCTAAGGCCGAATGGCCGAAAGCGATTATGACATCATCACATCGCTCTGGGGGATCCGGGATCAGATCCAGACGTGTAACTCCCCATAAATTTTTATAGGCCCTTTGTCAGTGGCACGTTATCCTATAGGTCTGGCGGTCTCCACTAACATAGACCCCAAACCAATCTTTTATAAGAAAATATTCCCTCACAAAATTCCTCCGAAGAAAAATGTCTGAAAACAACACTGTACTGTACTGTACATGGGGCCACCTAATACAAAATAGCCTGGGCCACACGAAGCTATAACGCACCACTGTCATGTGTCGGGCCCTGTTCCTCACCACCCAGCTGCTTCCATTGTGGGCCTGATCGAACTCAAGATGGATATAAGGAAATAAGGTCCTTCTTAGTGCTCACAGAACAGAAAAAATGGAAAAATTACGGAGAAAATTATTTCACAAACTTATAAATCTAATGATAAATTATTTAAATAATATTAAATAATTTTATTAATAATGAAATGTATTCATACATTAATCAGTTTATCATTAACATTTTAGATTTTTTGATTGATTTTATATTTATATATGTATAAGTGTGTGTGTGTGTTTAGGGGTGCGTGCCCGTGTGTCTGTGTGAGAATATTTAAAATATTAGCGATTAAATCTTTATAATATATAAAAATATCAATAAAAAAGCAAACAATATATATATATATATATAACATT
>NW_019384477.1:680848-687220 GCF_000671375.1 Centruroides sculpturatus
AATAATTATAATCTAAATGAATTTTTAACGTTTTATATTTATTAAAGTCATTTTAATTAATTATTTTTCGTCTTATAAAAAAAAAATAATAAATTTAATAAATATATTAAAATTTTCGTTGTACAAGAATTGATTCAAAATTTTTAATTTTGCTAACTACTTCAATCCATAATTTCTGCACATCGTTAAGGAATGAAAACTTTAATTACAACAAAGAGTAATTTTGGAGAATGTAATTAGTAAATTCATGACTTTATTTATTGAATTTTAACCTTATAGAGCGAGAGTTCATCTTGAGATTTCAACATTAAAAAGATTCGCGTCGTTTCATTCATCACCATAAAAACTCTTACTAAATAAAATTCTTAAATTATCAGTTATATAATAAATCAAAGTTTCATTTCCACTAGAAAAACTCATTAGTTCGCTTCAATTTTAATTAACTTTCATTTAAAAATTTCGCTTCTTATCGTCTCTCGAATAAACCAATCTTATCAGAAAAACACTAAATTTATTTTTACTTCTGTTCATCTTTGATTACGATTATGGGTGCCTCATTCAACTTTCTACATTTATTATTTTCCTCTTGACTAATATTTATACACTTTGTGATACTAAAGTTAATTCTTTAAGCAAAAAATAAATTGTTATAACTACCAATAACTATAAAAATAAAGTTATATTATGAAGCTGAAAGCAATGTTCGAATTAATGCAGTTTTTATGGGTACAATACTTTTATGTACAGTACACGTCCGTGTGAGTGTGGATACAATAAATCGATGAATTTATATATAAGAACAATAATAAAATAATTTTAAAAAAATAAAAAAACAAACGCAATTTTTGTTGAAAGNTTTTGATAACAATTACCATATGGCCAGAATTTCTTCTTATGCTCCATAATATATAAACTTAAATGTATATATATTTTTTATTATTTAAATAGTCTGCAAAGTAAAATTTTTTAGAAGTTAAATGCAAATTTGTAAACTTCTCCTCGACTTATCTACTATGCATAAAGTCGTGTTCGGGAAATTTTATTGAATAGATAACGAATGCGAAAGTTTTATTCCATTAAGTTCAATTTTACACTGGGAGAACTTTTTAGAAAACATTAGAATAGATTCAAACTAGACGACTATTTTGATATGCACAGTTATCTTCAGAATTACATAATATTCTTCTTTATATAATTCGTAATTTTTGCTGATTTAAATTTTTGTACAAATAAAACAGTGCTTTTTTAAATATATATATATTAAATATTCGGGAACAAAATTAATATTAGTAAAATCGAATTGACTCGAGTGACGATCGTACTCATTGGGATTTTATGACTTGTGCGCTGATGGATAATTAGCCGTTAAGTTCGATTTTATAGTTATTATCGCCTATTAAAAACAAATTTAAATTATTATTTTATCGATAAGAATGGCTGGGAATAAAAAGAAAAATGTGTAATTAACACATATAAAAGATTTTCATCATAACCTTTCAGTGGCGCTTGGCTTTTACTTTTACGTGCCAGGATATCGTGTCAAGATCAATAGATACCATCTGTTTGTATGATTGATTACTGGTCATAAAGCCACATTTGAACGCATCTAGACTCATTTACAAACAAGTTACTGAACGCCAATGCACAAGAGGTGAAGCAACCCCTTTTACACCTAGAATAGTACACATGCGAGAATAAATTGTTAGCCACATAAATGATAATTAAATGAAAAATGTAAGTTGAAAGACTCGGAATCGTGTCATTTGGTCATTTATTTAACGACACGACCAGCCATTTGCGGGGGAGGAAAAAAAAAATTAATCACTCACTTTAGTTCTTTGTTATTAAAATTCTCTGAACGAGTCTGAATAAGTCATATCTTTTGTTGAATGATACTCGAAATCATACTAATTTTGACACCAGTTTACGGAGGTTTTTTTTAAAAAAATTTTCTTTAATTAAATAAAGTTTAATGATATTTTTTTCCGACCGAAGTTATTGAAATCATCTTGGGATTCGTTCAAAATTAAAATATTTGATCTCGATACTTCATAACGTTGAATTAGTTTTGCAATTTCGATTTAATAAAGTTCCCGAGTTAATTAAACATCGTTGAATACAGCAAATGTTCTCGTAAAATAAAATATGTTTAAATCGACTTCTAGCTATATTTTATACAGTATATAGAGAAAAAAATTAGTTCGAAGTCAAGTCGATAAGTTCAATATAGAAGAATTTATATTTAGAAAATTTAATTTATTATACAGGCCTACAGCATAGATGAATATTGAAAATAAGAAGTAAAAAAAAGATTTTTTTTAAATGAATAAAATATATTCTATACAAATTCTATATATATATACACAGAGCTTTTTCCTTTCTAATTCTTATTGACTTAGTTTTTATGTTTTTCATTTTCAATCGTTTCTCTAAGGAAACCTTGTTAAAAATAATATATACAGTACTAGGCTATATCATTTTATCTCGCATTTTATAACATTAAAAAGAAAAAAAAAAATAGAATTCTATAGATTATCCTTTATTCTATTTACGAGTTTTTTTTTATTTCATAAATTACATTGCATTATAAAAACCAATATAACGAAGCAGATATTTAAATACTTAATTGAATACTATCAAAGTAACAAGTAAAGTAAGGGGTAAAAATATCAAATCTTATCAGTTTAAAACGAATTAATGAACAAAACACGAAAAACATTACAAAAGCGAATTTATATTTTTGTTCTCATTAACCAATTTGCAACTTTAGCTTTCATGATAAATGATCTTGTTCCTTTTTAATCTATTATTCTTTCTGAACAACACAAAAATCTATTATCCGTGAAATTATCACTTTATGACTCTTTTCATAAATTCATTCTTCATCTTTTCTATGATCCAGAAAAGATCTACAATCTTTCATAATCTAGAATGGAAAATAAATCATCTCAATAAGACTTTTACTTTTTTTTTTAATTTGTTCTCATTAACGTTTAATACAATTTATTTTTCGGTTACATTTAAATTTAAAGAAAAAAAATTCAATTTTACCTTTAAATTATTAATTACTTAAATTATTTTTTTTCCTCCTACGAGAATAATTTGAAANATTTATTTTTATTATTCTAGAAACAATATTCGATATCGCAGAAAGAAATTTTAATCATTATTCTATAAAGAAAATATTTTTGAGTTAAATCACGTTAAAGATTTTCGTTGGAGATGACATAACTTTTGAAATCACTTAAAATCGAATTTAATAATTATAAACTATTGAAATTTTATCGAATTTAATCTTTATAAACCGAAAAAGACAAAACAAATCGAGAGTAGAAACAATTTTTTCCTTCTTTTTTTTTTCGTGTTGCATCAGAAATTCACTCTAACGGCAATAAAACTGCAACTTTTGAAATTCAATAATTCAATTTAGAACTTACACCATCTCTAAGCAATACTTGCGTTAGAGAAATTTTTATTAGAACTAGCAACAACATATTTTAAAATAATGTAAAATCTATCTTTCACCTAAGAAACAATCAAAACTTGAGTATTTCTCTATAAGGAAACTGTAGTAAAGTGATCTTATAAAATATTTATCCTCTTTTGGTCCATCTCGAAACACATCTCCTTCTTTACTGATTGCTTCAATGTATTTATGTATTCTGACGTGGTTTCCTTCTAGTGAGATTTTAAGAGATTTCTTTGCTAGACTTTCAGAAAACTTTTACAAACGGAAAGAAAAAAAAATCACATCTGAATCGGTTACAAATCTTTATCTTTCTGTGATTGTTTCTTACTCCCTTAAGGCAGGTACTTGAGTGGTTGATGATGATAAAGCATCATCCAGAAAATTTAATTCGATTATATAGTAAACATACAATGAAACGTGTAGAGGAGTTAAAACATGAAATTTTACAACCTGAACGGTAGAATATTGATTTCATCTAACTCTACTAATTTTATTGACCTATATACTAAATCTTAAGAGAATATTTAATATTTTATCATTTAAAATCCCTGTAAATGATGTATGCAGCGCGTAAATAAATCTAAGTTGTGCATAAACACCAAATAAATATATTTTAAATTAAAATGTGTTGACATAGATAATATATAACTGAGTTCTATTAGTATATGTTACCTTGGTATGACTTAGATAAGAAGGATAAAAGATGAGATTAAAGGATCGGCATGTGCACTCATTAATTACTCTAAACAAAATCCGAAAATATTATAGATTATTCAATTAACTTTTAAAACAACACGACAATAACCAGATGCTAACACTAATCATGTTGTAAATAAGAAGCGATAAATATTACTGAAGTTTAAATAATTTAAAGTGAGAAAAAAATAAATTAAGTATAATAAAATGTTAAAATTTAAAAATTACACTTTAAACTTAATGTATAAATTATGAAATATGATGGAAGTTAAGATTAAATATTGATTTTTGAAAGAATATTAACGTAAATTTTTATTTTGATAACAATTACCATATGGCCAGAATTTCTTCTTATAATAGCTATAAATTAAAAAGTAATTATATCAATTTAAATTAAATTTTAAACAGTATTTACAACCATAATTATATAACATACTTTTACACGTCTTGTAATTAGAAAAAAGTTCAGTTTAGGCCCATACACACGCAAGTTTCTTTTTAAATTTTACAATATGTATTCAGTATTTAGTATATACACACAGGCCCGTTGAGAGGAGAAAAGCTGGGATTTTTCTCTGAAATCGAAGAAAACTTAGGGCCCATAGTGGTTCCTACTTTTATAAATTAATGTTATTTTTACTAACAAAAACTAAAATCTTTAACACTACTTTTCATTAATAAATTAATGAAACATTTCTACGTATTTCATTTGTTCAAAAAGAAAGGGGTCAGCTATGAAACAAAAGAGGCCCGCTTTATCCTTAGGCTCCATAGAAACTCTCGACAGCTCTATATTTATATATAAATTATATAAATTTTATAATTTCTAACATATATCCATATGTATATACACTGTATACAGAAACACGTACTGTATTGTACTGTAATGTACATTCACAAATACATATACAACGTTGTACAGTACATCTTAGGGAGAAGGTCCGACCGGTCCAGTCGTGGCCGTTACTGCCAATGTTACGAATACAGCTCTAATTTCAAATCATCTGTGTAACACTCAGACCAAATCAATAGACTTTTCCATAGGGAAAAAGATAAAGGGGGAAGAAATACTTTGGGGATTGCTTCCCCTTAACATGACAACCGCTCTCTCCCTATGGTTGGACCACTGTCTTTTTTTTTCCTGTTGTATGTGTATTATTTGTGAATGTATATGTGTTTATATATATTTTATATATTTATTCTTTGCACATAAGTCACATGAACTATATATATGGCATATGCATATATATCAATATATGCATAATTTATATATACTTTTACATTTTATGTTAAAAAAAAAAAAAAAAATATCTGAAAATTTTTTAATAGTTCGCTTTATTGAGAAAAATTTTACAGCGAATTTTCCATTATTTTTCCGGAAATAAATTTCTAAAATAAAAATTAATAAAATTCATAATTAATTTTGTTCTGCAAAGAAAACTAAAAAAGAGAGAGAAATTCCAATCAATGGCGATATTTGTCGAGTGATTTATGATCGATAACATAAAATTCGATATTTTTTGGAGTTAATAAATAATCTGATTAGAATATATCAAAATTCGAAACAGCAGGCAAATGCGATTATTAAAATCGATTTATCGAAAATACCTGAATCAATTTTCTTATTTTATTGTCGCAAATACAATGATGCAAGCAAAGGTTGACGTTGAAAAGATCCATGTTACTTCATTGATTAAATGATTTGTACTTTCACAAGATATGCATTGTTTTATGATTCATTTATCAACAGTTCATTGTGTAGTAAACATCATCTCTTTCTTGTGGAACGAAGCGATAATGCAAAAATTTACTTTTTAAAATAATGGGCATATTTTTGATAACATTAATCATTATTATTTAATGAAATTATTGATTGAACTTATCAGTTATGGATTCTATATTTAAAAGTCGAATTTTAAAATCAGTTTACAGTACTTTTCACATTAAATCATTGTTTCTCTGTTGCGTGTAGACTTAATTTACTGTCTACACTCGCATAAAACAGTTTAATTACAGTTAAAATAAATGTAATTGTATATTAGTAATATTTACGACTAATATATATAATAATATACACATAACTATTATAGTTATATTATTAGTTTAAATTGCAAATAAATGAACTGCAATTATGAATTAAATTTAGCATATAATTCATATGACTATATATTATTAATAAATTTATTAATTATAATATTTTATATGTA